>NC_069499.1:1323924256-1324161756 GCF_027579735.1 Bombina bombina | reverse complement strand
GCAATTTATTAATTTTTTATTACCTAAGGTAAGTACTTTATTGCTGTTTTTGTTATTGCTGTTTTTATGTTATCTATTCTAAATTAAAAATTATTCTCAAAAATAATAAAAAGTGACAGGAATGTGAAATACATCTATTTATTAACACACTTTATTGTGGGTGTTTGGGGAAATTATTTAATTACCTCCTTTCCCTGTGTGACACTAAGTTAAAAAAAATTAGCTCAGCAATAGTTTTTGAATTACAACTAAAAAGCATTTTGCTAGTAAGCTTGGAAAGTCTTGTGGCTTAGACTTTGGGTACAGCACACTATTATTATTATTATCATTAAAGGGGCATGAAACCCAATTTTTTTTTCCTTTCATGATTGAAATAGAGCATGTCATTTTAAACAACTTTCTTATTCACTTATATAATTTATTATCTAATTTGCATCATTCTCTTGCTATCATTTGTTGAAAAAATAATTAGGTAGGCTCAGGAACAGCAAAGCACTACTGGGTGTTAGCTGCTGATTGGTGGTTGCACATATATACCGCTTATCTGAGGTTATCCGATAGCTAAAGAAAAAGTGAGTGTTGGGTGGTGCAAAAAATGCAATTTCCCGTGTGTTATAAATCAAATATATTGTTTGCCTTTGAATATTTCATTCCTTTCATAAAAAAACAAGATCTTGAAAAAGGCTGCACAGTCGAAACGCGTAGATACCAGAATTTGCCACATCGATCGATTGAGAACACAGAGAAGCGCTTTTTGACCACCCACCCAGGCAAGTCCACAAGCATCTAAGTTTGAAAATTTGCCTTCACCTACCAGGCCCTGATCAGCAAAGCGGCATATATTTAACCGCAATCTAGCCTGAAGCGGAACATTCGATCGGTCACTGACCGAGAGGAAGAAAAGAAGGCTCTCACATTACACTGCCTTCTCATCAAGGAAACATCCCCAACTAGAGAAAGGAAACAAGTGTTTTGCAGCGGCATATATTTAACCGCATAAAGAATTTGAGCCATCAAAATCTCACCAACTAAGGAGACTCCAGGTAAAACAGAGTAATACAGTTCGGTCACCAACTGACAGGTAATATCTAAACACAGCGGCATATATTTAACCACAAGAATTCAGATGACCCCCCACAAAGGTAACTGTTTCTTAGAGACATTGACACACCTGGTATAACCGCTCCATAACTACGGTTAAAATTCCAAAAAATCCTGGCAGTTTGCATAAAAGCATAAGGTGTACATAGAGCTCTTATAGAATTCAGCAAAGTTTTATATATATGCATAAGGGTATTAAATCAAAATATACAGCAAGCAAATTTGTGGTAACATCAAAGTGAATTTATATTTGTATATTCGTATATTTTAAAGCAACATATATTTATTTTTAGATTTCACACATTTTTTATTATATAAATATATTTTTTATGAATGGCCAAAGCGTATTGACACCGGTGTCATTTTTAACATACAGTGTATATTTACATTTATTTACTTAAAATAAAATACTTATATTTACATTGACTATCTTGTTTTTTTATGAAAGGAATGAAATATTCAAAGGCAAACAATATATTTGATTTATAACACATGGGAAATTGCATTTTTTTGCGCTACCCAACACTCACTTTTTCTTTATTTAAAAACTTTTGGGATATAAGTTTTTTTTCGGGTGTGCAGTTTTTTTCCCCACCATCTCACAGTCTAACCCATATTTGTGAGTTATCCGATAGCTCCCAGTAGTGCATTTCTTCTTCTTCAACAAAGGATACATAAACAACAATGCATAATTGATTGTAGAAGTAAATTGAAAAGATGTTTAAAATTGTATGTTCTATCTGAATCATAAAAGAAAAAAATTTTGGGTTTCATGTCCATTTAATTTTTGTTTACTCTGTATGGTTTACATGCTTTTTGCCAAAAATATATATTTTGGATTTCAGATTTTATTTTTTAGCACAAAATATGATTATGAACATTTAAAAAACTATTTTTTTTATTCTTTCTGCGTTTAGAAAGAAAAAAGACAGATGGTTAATAAAAAAAAGTCATTAGATGTGGGTTAAATGCAAATTACAATAGTTGTAGGATTTTAACAAGCATTTTCTGGCAAGTTTGTTTTCATATTCTTCAAGAGGGATATTGCATAGTATAAAAGAAGTTTCATTTTGAATGAAAGAAAACTTAAATATTGTCCCTTTTTGTTTTGTCTTCTGTGTGTACCTTAAACAGACATGTTGTAATAATGTTTTGCATGGTATTTGAGGTGTGCTGCTATGCAATGCAAATGCCACTATAATGTCCCTTTAAGCAGGCAGTTTTTGGCTTCCTTTCTTGTTAATTTCTCATACAAGTCTATGGAAATTGCATATTATACTATTGACGTGGGCGGTAGATACTTATCTTTATAATAAATACTCAAGAGAGACTATCCACTGTGTGCCAACTCCTGATTTAAAAATCCTGTCCTGAACTGCTTTAATTATATTAAACCTTGTACTTTTTCATTTCAGTTCCAGGGCTTTTCACTGATGCCTTGGCAGTATTATTACAACTGTTATCAGTGTTCTCTGTTTAAGTCTGCGGAAGCACATCATCTTATTTATATTATGTTGTAGTCGGAGAGCAGGCTTAAAAGTAGATGAACAATTACTGCCATTACTTGGGCAGACATTTGTAACCCTAAGAGCATCCTCATGGCCCCAATTCAATTATTCTTTTCTTCTCTGAGCATGCCACTCTTAAGACTACCTATGTCTTATTGGTGTAATCTAAGGGACCACAAAAGGAAACCTTCTGTTTGTGTTCCGAAACCTCCGTTTACATGTACTGTACAGTATATGTTGCTGTGAAATAGAGCCCTGGACCCAAGTTCTAGTTACACTTCTGTCAGGTCTTGCAAACTATAAAAATCACTACTGGATTTCTGTTACAAGTCATTCATCTATAAAGTGTTCTTTTTACTACTCATGGCAGTTTGGTTTTCATTTGATGTATTCCAGTGATAAGTAGCCTTTCCAGTAGGGGTGGCATGGTGGCTTATGGAAAGTAGGCTAATAAAACGTTGGTGGTAGAGCACTTATATTGTTGCCGCCACTCCAGGGCCACGCACTTATAGACCTTTGCTAGCAAAGTCTTATATTTCTCCTTTTTGTATTGCATGGCTGTCGTTACTGCTGTATGAATTTATGACAACATAAATAAAGATTACCATTCAGCAACACAACTTGCTGTATAAACTCTATTCCTGTAGTTTTCGTACCATATTCCTGCAGACATTTAACATCTTTGAATAGAAACGTATTTGTAATATACATGTATTGGCAAAAATGCTTCTAGTAAAAGTTATCACTGTTTTAGTTCTGTCCTTTTTTCTCTGCACGTGCATGTGAAGCACAGTTAGATATCGGTGTACTTGCATTTTAAATACTGCAGCTGCTCAGAGCACTAGTTTGGCTTGTATCATGTCGGCAATTAACAAATTGAGACATTACCAGATAGCACAAGCAAATTAGGGCCTCTGAGCAAGTGCTGTGTTTTTAAATGCTGGTGCACATTGCATATTTAAATACACAGTTGAAACAGCTATATCTTTTTTTTAGAAGCATTTTTGCTAATACTGTACATGTATATTACAAACATGCTTCTATTCAAAACTGAAATGTACCCATGTGGATTCCAATTTTTGCTGGAATATTCCTTTAATGTTGTACCTTTTAATTTCCTATTACTATTTGCTTTGTCTATATTTACCTTTATTTTCATATTTTAGTTTCAGAACTGTAAAACTGCAACAAAAAGTTGAGATTAAAGTTGCCAAATAGTTTAATGACTAATTTAATGTTTTCAATATCAGATCTGCTCTCCTGTAGTTTTTATATATAAATACATATAGTACCTTGCCAAATTATTAGATCAATTGGTTACAAATCATAATTTTGATATTCATTTCATATTTATTCTTTCTAGTGTTGATTTGATTTTTTAGTTTTGTAACCATTTCTTGGCAACATCTGCACTACATATATGTACGTGTATTTTTAATGTAATGCAACCAATGTATATATTTTTACAGTTGGGTAAACAAAGTGACTTATTAAAGATTGCTGAAATTGTAGGTGTATTCAAGTTGCTCTGTAAAGAATATTATAAAATGAATATCAAAATTATGATTTTTGACCAATGGGTCTAATAATCTGGCAAGCTACTACTGTACAGGAGCAGCAACACATTGCACTATCATATGGGAACCACAAGCAGCAGCTGGCAAAACATGAAACAGTTTTTAAGAGCCAACAATGACACTTGGGGCTAGATTTATCAACGCTCAGCTCGCCTGTGACGGGCCGAAATTACCCGTAGGTAATTAACATTGCACACGAGCGCAATTTTGCGCTCGCGTGCAATCCCGCCCCCTGCCCGCGTACAGCCAATCACGCGCGGCCAGGGGCTGTGTCAATCTCCTCGGTCGGACTCGAGATTGAATTTCGCCACAATAGAGGTGGCGTAGATGTTGGGGAAGCAGCGGCCTGGTGATCGCTGCTTGATAAATCACGGCGAGCAAGTTCTTGAGAGAACTTGCTGCCGTAGAGGCTTGATAAATCGAGCCCTTGGTATGTCATGGTGGAATAAGGTCAAGGGCGGGATGTAGGGGAAGAAAGGCACTGAGGTAGAAATCTTTGCATTTGTTGTCTTGATCAGTAACTTGAATGTAACACAGGAGTAACTAAGTGTAAATTGAAATGTGAGTGAAGCACTCTTTTGGTTAAATGGACTCTATACACCAATTTTAATATAACTGCATTTAATAGACACTCCTATAAAGAAGAATATGCAAAAACTTACTTAGAAGCTCCCAGTTTAGTGTACAATGTCCCTTTAAGTAGAATCAGGTTGTGAGAGCTGTGTGTGAACCCTGAATTATTATAAATTTCCCAAATTAAACTAAAAATATGTGTTACTTTATTTTTCTCTTTTTAGAAAGTTGTAACATCTATTTATTTTTATTTTTTTGGGGGGGACGCTGTCTTGTAAATTTTGTCACAGGGGATGCCCACTGCCTAAGACTTTGAAAACCTCTGCCACAGAGAGGTTAAAAATTATATTCATCTAAAATGTTGTCTAGCCTTTGTAGAATAAAACATAAAAAATAATGAGCTTTAAGTACCTGCTGTTAGAAAATGAGTACTCTTTTGTTGCCCATGGTGAAAACGCTTGAAGCATTTCTAGAATAAATGTAATTTCCCATGTGAATATTGACAGGCTTTAAATGTATATTTGTTATTTTCTGTTCTTTGTTTTAAACAAGGCATTTTAAGTTGTATTTATTTATTTCCAAAAAATGGATACCTCCCGTGTGTCGGTGGTAAAAGTATTTGTATTTACATAAAAATATACAAAATTATCCACTCAGCTCGATAGACAAGCTTGCTTTCTAGGGATCCACTGTCCACAGATTTAGCTGCTCTCCATCTTAGTGTTCCGAGTCCCATGGGGAATAATAACCCCATGAAGTGAGCGAGTTTCTTCATCGGGGAGCAGTGATAGTGCAACAATGTACGCTAAATGGGAGTCATTACTTGTTTAAAAACGCTAAGCACATGACCCCTCTAAAGACATCTCTACATTTTACTGTCTGTCTGTGTCAGTTATTCAGGTGCTAGGTTAATAGATTTGCTGTGGGATTATAATTGGAATAGTCAGTTAGTATGTGATTTAACCTACCCATAATAATAATTAATAGGACTAATTTATATATTGAGGGATTGAACTAAACCACCTTTTTCTTTCCCCCTTTTCTCCTTTTTGGTTATTATTATTGAAGGGGGTGGTAGCACCAGATTATAAATCTGTCCTTAAATATAGTGCCTGTTTTATGAAAGCAACAGGACAATTATACAATGTCCTATCTATTTGAAGTCAAAATGAAACCTTTAATTATTCAAATTGGTTGTGCAATTTTAAACAACGTTCTGATTTAATTATTTTTGCGTTGTACTCTTTTTAACTTTTGTTGAACACTTAACCTAAGTAGACCAATAGGAGATTAGGAGTGTGCATGTGTCTAGCATTGTATGTCAGCAGTGATTGCAACTATGTATAACATTGCTGTAAACATTGTAGCTAACACTGCTAGCAGATGGCTAAAGACGTTCACATTACTAAGCTCACCTAGGATTACTCTTTATATCGAGAAAGCTAAATAAAATTCATAATAAAAGTAAACTGAAAAATGTATTTAACATGTAATGCTCTGTTCAATCCATTCAAAGGGACATTGTACACTAGATTTTTCTTTGTATAAATGTTTTGTAGATTATCAATTTATATAGCCCATCTGGGAGTGACTTTACTGCAAACTGGTTAAAAACAGAGTTTCAGTTTCACTACTGGGAGCAAGCTGAGCACATCTGGTGAGCCAATGACAAGAATTTGTATGTATAGCCACCAGTCAGTCACCAGCTAGCTCCAAGTAGTGCACTTTTGCTCCTGAGCCTTCCTAGGTATGCTTTTCAACAAAGAATAGCAAGAAAATTAAGTAAATTGTAATGTCTTAAAGTAGCATTCTATCTAACAATAAAAGTTACTCTTTATTTGAAAAAGCAGGAAACTAAGCTTAGGAGCCGGCCCTTTTTTTGTTCTGCACCCTGGGTTGCTAATTGGTGGGGCTACATTTAGCCATCAACAAGCACTACCCAAGTTCTGAACCATAAATGGGTCGGCTCCTAAGCTTAGATTCCTGGTTTTCAAATTAATTTAGCAAGAGAACGCAGAAAAAGTGATAATAGGTCAATTAGAAAGTTGCTTAAAATTGTATGCTCTATCTGAATCATTAAAGAAAAAAATTGGTTTTAGAATCCCTTTAATATTTTATATTGCATTACTATCTTGGATTTGTTTTCTCCTCAAACATTATTCCAAGATCTGGCTTTTAGGAGAAACCCTTGAGGGTAAGGGCCACAGCTATTTCCTCCAAATGAAGCTGTAGCCAATTTAAAAATTAAATATCTCAAAATTGTTCTCATCATTCTCAATTGTAGGCCTTTTATTGTGCTCTAAGCCTAAAAGTAAAGATCCACATGTAAAACTGCAAGTACATTTAAAGGGACAGTCTAGTCCAAAACAAACTTTCATTATTCAGATAGGGTATGTCATTTTAAACAATTTTCCAATTTACTTCTATCACCAATTTTGCTTTGTTCTCTTGGTATTATTTGTTGAAAGCAAAATCTCGGAGGTTCATATGCTAATTTCTAAGCCCTTGAAGGCCCCCTCTTAGCTCAGGGCATTTTGACAGTTTTTCACCACTAGAGCGTGTTAGTTCATGTGTTTCATATAGATAACATTGTGCTCACGCACGTGGGTTCCTAGGAGCCCAAACTAATTGGCTAAAATGTCAAAAGAACTGAAATAAGGGGCAG
This sequence comes from Bombina bombina, assembly GCF_027579735.1. Taxonomy (NCBI): domain Eukaryota; kingdom Metazoa; phylum Chordata; class Amphibia; order Anura; family Bombinatoridae; genus Bombina; species Bombina bombina. The sequence continues at coordinate 1,324,154,332 of NC_069499.1, read as the reverse complement.
TTTGCAGAGGCTTAGATACAAGATAATCACAGAGGTAAAAGTATATTAATATAACTGTGTTGGTTATGCAAAACTAGGGAATGTGTAATAAAGGGATTATCTATCTTTTAAAACAATAAATATTCTGGTGTAGACTGTCCCTTTAACCCCTTGAGTGCTAACGACGGTTCAGAGCCGTCGCTAGCATTCTCCCACCTTGAGGGAGATCTGGGGGCTCCCACCTGCTCCAACTCCGTCGATCGGGCGTGCATAGTGACAGGCATTGCCGGGGCTTCACGTTATGCGAGGTGATGTCATGCACAATGACGTGATGACGTCACCGCGCAACTTTATAGGCGCAGGGGGCATGCTGCTTAGAATCCTGTATCTCAGGCATCTAAGCAGCTACAGACCCCCAAGACCCACCTTTTGAAAGGTAATCGCCTAACCTTTCCAATAGTGTAAGTTGTGGGGATCTGAAGAAAAAAAAAAAAGTGAAAAAATGTTTAAAAAAAAGATTTTTTTTTAAAAGCTTAGCACTTGAAGGGTTAACATACAACAAAATAGAAAATTACTTAATTTTTCTTTAAAATGCCTTTAAAAAAAATTAAATATGTGTATATATATATATATATATATATATATATATATGTAGTTAGTGTACAGCCTGTATAACAGTGTAAATGTGCTGTCCCCTAAAAATAACTCAACACACAGCCATTCATTTCTAAACCTTTGGCAACATAAGTGAGTACACCCCTAAGAGGAAATGTCCAAATTGGGCCTAAAGAGTCAATCTTTCTCTTGTTAGGTGTATCCAGTCCACGGATCATCCATTACTTGTGGGATATTCTCCTTCCCAACAGGATGTTGCAAGAGGATCACCCACAGCAGAGCTGCTATATAGCTCCTCCCCTAACTGCCATACCCAGTCATTCTCTTGCAAGCTCTCAAAATAGCTGGAGGTAGTAAGAGGAAAGTGGTAAAATATAGTTAGTTTTTTCTTCAATCAAAAGTTTATTGTTTTTAAATGGTACCGGAGTGTACTATTTTATCTCAGGCAGCATTTAGAAGAAGAATCTGCCTGCGTTTTTCTATGATCTTAGCAGAAGTAACTAAGATCCACTGCTATTCTCACATATGTCTGAGGAGTGAGGTAACTTCAGAGGGAGAATGGCGTGCAGGGTATGCTGCAATAAGGTATGTGCAGTTAAGTTTTTCTAGGGATGGAATTTGCTAGAAAATGCTGCTGATACCGGATTAATGTAAGTTAAAGCCTAAATACAGTGATTTAATAGCGACTAGTATCAGGCTTGCTATCAGAGGTATATACTCTGATTAATGTGCAATATAAAACGTTTGCTGGCATGTTTAATCCTTTTATATATGCTTTGGTGATAAAACTTATTGGGGCCTAGTTTTTTCCACATGGCTGGCTTTATTTTTGCCTAGAAACAGTTTCCTGAGGCTTTCCACTGTTATAGTATAAAAGTTACAGTTGGTGCAGTTAAAATTACAAACTGTGACATTCAGCTTCCCTCAGCATGCTATAGGACATCTCTGAAGGGCTCAAAAGGCTTCAAAAGTAGGAGCTGTGGCAGTTGTTATGACTGTTTAAAAAACATATTTTTCGTTTTGTTAATCTGTTTTTTGTATTAAGGGGTTAATCATCCATTTGCAAGTGGGTGCAATGCTCTGCTAACTTGTTACATACACTGTAAAAATGTTGTTAGTTTAACTGCCTTTTCTCTTGTTAAGTGTATCCAGTCCACGGATCACCCATTACTTGTGGGATATTCTCCTTCCCAACAGGAAGTTGCAAGAGGATCACCCACAGCAGAGCTTCTATATAGCTCCTCCCCTCACTGCCATATCCAGTCATTCTCTTGCAACTCTCAACTAAGATGGAGGTCGTAAGAGGACTGTGGTGTTTTATACTTAGTTTATTTCTTCAATCAAAAGTTTGTTATTTTTAAATGGTACCGGAGTGTACTGTTTATCTCAGGCAGTATTTAGAAGAAGAATCTGCCTGCGTTTTCTATGATCTTAGCAGAAGTAACTAAGATCCTTTGCTGTTCTCACATATTCTGAGGAGTGAGGTAACTTCAGAGGGGGAATAGCGTGCAGGTTTTCCTGTAATAAGGTATGTGCAGTTAAAATATTTTTCTAGGGATGGAATTTGCTAGAAAATGCTGCTGATACCGAAGTAATGTAAGTAAAGCCTTAAATGCAGTGATAGCGACTGGTATGAGGCTTATTAATAGAGATACATACTCTTATAAAAGTGTATTTTAAAACGTTTGCTGGCATGTTTAATCGTTTTTTACATATGTTTGGTGATAAAACTTATTGGGGCCTAGTTTTTTTCCACATGGCTGGCTTGAATTTTGCCTAGAAACAGTTCCCTGAGGCTTCCCACTGTTGTAATATGAGTGGGAGGGGCCTATTTTAGTGTTTTTTTGCACAGCAAAAATGACAGACACAGACATCCAGCTTCTTCCTGCATGATCCAGGACTTCTCTGAAGGGCTCAAAAGGCTTCAAAAGTCGTATTGAGGGAGGTAAAAAGCCACAGTAGAGCTGTGGTAGTTGTTGTGACTGTTTAAAAAACGTTTTTGTCATTTGTTATTCCGTTTTTGGTATTAAGGGGTTAATCATCCATTTGCAAGTGGGTGCAATGCTCTGCTAACTTATTACATACACTGTAAAAATTTTGTTAGTGTAACTGCATTTTTTCACTGTTATTTCAAAATTTGGGAAAATTTGTGTTTCTTAAAGGCGCAGTAACGTTTTTTATATTGCTTGTAAACTTGTTTTAAAGTGTTTTCCAAGCTTGCTAGTCTCATTGCTAGTCTGTTTAAACATGTCTGACACAGAGGAACCTACTTGTTCATTATGTTTGAAAGCCATGGTGGAGCCCCATAGGAGAATGTGTACTAAATGTATTGATTTCACCTTAAACAGTAAAGATCAGTCTTTATCTATAAAAGAATTATCACCAGAGGGTTCTGTTGAGGGGGAAGTTATGCCGACTAACTCTCCCCACGTGTCAGACCCTTCGCCTCCCGCTCAGGGGACGCACGCTAATATGGCGCCAATTACATCAGGGACGCCCATAGCGATTACCTTGCAGGACATGGCTGCAATCATGAATAATACCCTGTCAGAGGTATTATCCAGATTGCCTGAATTAAGAGGCAAGCGCAATAGCTCTGGGGTTAGGAGAGATACAGAGCGCGCAAATGCTGTCAGAGCCATGTCTGATGCTGCGTCACAGTATGCAGAACATGAGGACGGAGAGCTTCAGTCTGTGGGTGACATCTCTGACTCGGGGAAACCTGATTCAGAGATTTCTAATTTTAAATTTAAGCTTGAGAACCTCCGTGTATTGCTTGGGGAGGTATTAGCTGCTCTGAATGACTGTAACACAGTTGCAATTCCAGAGAAATTGTGTAGGCTGGATAGATACTATGCGGTGCGGGTGTGTACTGACGTTTTTCCTATACCTAAAAGACTTACAGAAATTATTAGCAAGGAGTGGGATAGACCCAGTGTGCCCTTTTCCCTACCTCCTATATTTAGAAAAATGTTTCCAATAGACGCCACTACACGGGACTTATGGCAGACGGTCCCTAAGGTGGAGGGAGCAGTTTCTACTTTAGCAAAGCGTACCACTATCCCGGTTGAGGACAGTTGTGCTTTTTCAGATCCAATGGATAAAAAATTGGAGGGTTACCTTAAGAAAATGTTTATTCAACAAGGTTTTATTTTAGAGCCCCTTGCATGCATTGCGCCTGTCACTGCGCCTGTCACTGCTGCGGTGGCGGCATTCTGGTTTGAGGCCCTGGAAGAGGCCATCCAGACAGCTCCATTGAATGAAATTATTGATAAGCTTAGAACGCTTAAGCTAGCTAACTCATTTGTTTCTGATGCCATTCTTCATTTGACTAAACTAACGGCTAAGAATTCCGGATTCGCCATCCAGGCGCGTAGGGCGCTATGGCTTAAATCCTGGTCAGCTGACTTGACTTCAAAGTCTAAATTACTCAACATTCCTTTCAAGGGGCAGACCTTATTCGGGCCTGGCTTGAAGGAAATTATTGCTGACATTACTGGAGGCAAGGGTCATACCCTTCCTCAGGACAGGGCCAAATCAAAGGCCAAACAGTCTAATTTTCGTGCCTTTCGAAATTTCAAGGCAAGAGAAGCATCAACTTCCTCCGCTTCAAAACAAGAGGGAAGTGTTGCTCAATCGAGACAGGCCTGGAAACCTAACCAGTCCTGGAACAAGGGCAAGCAGGCCAGAAAGCCTGCTGCTGCCCCCAAGACAGCATGAAGGAACGGCCCCCTATCCGGAAACGGATCTAGTGGGGGGCAGACTTTCTCTCTTCGCCCAGGCGTGGGCAAGAGATGTTCAGGATCCCTGGGCGTTGGAGATCATATCTCGGGGATATCTTCTGGACTTCAAAGCTTCTCCTCCACAAGGGAGATTTCATCTTTCAAGGTTATCAGCAAACCAGATAAAGAAAGAGGCATTCCTAAGCTGTGTGCAAGACCTCTTAGTAATGGGAGTGATCCATCCAGTTCCGCGGACGGAACAAGGACAGGGATTTTATTCAAATCTGTTTGTGGTTCCTAAGAAAGAGGTAACCTTCAGACCAATCTTGGATCTAAAGATCTTAAATAAATTCCTCAGAGTTCCATCATTCAAAATGGAAACTATTCGGACCATCCTACCCATGATCCAAGAGGGTCAGTACATGACCACAGTGGAATTAAAGGATGTCTACCTTCACATACCGATTCACAAAGATCATCATCGGTTCCTAAGGTTTGCCTTTCTAGACAGGCATTACCAATTTGTAGATCTTCCCTTCGGGTTGGCCACTGCCCCGAGAATTTTTACAAAGGTTCTGGGCTCACTTCTGGCGGTTCTAAGACCTCGAGGCATAGCGGTGGCTCCGTATCTAGACGACATCCTGATACAGGCGTCAAGCTTTCAAATTGTCAAGTCTCATACAGAGATAGTTCTGGCATTTCTGAGGTCGCATGGGTGGAAAGTGAACGTGGAAAAGAGTTCTCTATCACCACTCACAAGAGTCTCCTTCCTAGGGACTTTTATAGATTCTGTAGAGATGGAAATTTACCTGACGGAGTCCAGGTTATCAAAACTTCTAAATGCTTGCCGTGTCCTTCATTCTATTCCACGCCCGTCAGTGGCTCAGTGCATGGAAGTAATCGGCTTAATGGTAGCGGAAATAGACATAGTGCCATTTGCGCGCCTGCATCTCAGACCGCTGCAATTATGCATGCTAAATCAGTGGAATGGGGATTACTCAGATTTGTCCCCTCTACTAAATCTGGATCAAGAGACCAGAGATTCTCTTCTCTGGTGGCTTTCTCTGGTCCATCTGTCCAAGGGTATGACCTTTCGCAGGCCAGATTGGACGATTGTAACAACAGATGCCAGCCTTCTAGGTTAGGACGCAGTCTGGAACTCCCTGAAGGCTCAGGGATCGTGGACTCAGGAGGAGAAACTCCTCCCAATAAATATTCTGGAGTTAAGAGCAATATTCAAGGCTCTTCTAGCTTGGCCTCAGTTAGCAACACTGAGGTTCATCAGATTTCAGTCGGACAACATCACGACTGTGGCTTACATCAACCATCAAGGGGGAACCAGGAGTTCCCTAGCGATGTTAGAAGTCTCAAAGATAATTCGCTGGGCAGAGTCTCACTCTTGCCACCTGTCAGCGATCCACATCCCAGGCGTAGAGAACTGGGAGGCGGATTTTCTAAGTCGTCAGACTTTTCATCCGGGGGAGTGGGAACTCCATCCGGAGGTGTTTGCTCAACTGGTCCATCGTTGGGGCAAACCAGAACTGGATCTCATGGCATCTCGCCAGAACGCCAAGCTTCCTTGTTACGGATCCAGGTCCAGGGACCCGGGTGCAACGCTGATAGATGCTCTAGCAGCTCCTTGGTTCTTCAACCTGGCCTATGTGTTTCCACCGTTTCCTCTGCTCCCTCGACTGATTGCCAAACTCAAACAGGAGAGAGCATCGGTGAGTCCGATAGCGCCTGCGTGACCACGGGACTTATGGCAGACTGTCCCTAAGGTGGAGGGAGCAGTTTCTACTTTAGCAAAGCGTACCACTATCCCTGTCGAGGACAGTTGTGCTTTTTCAGATACAATGGATAAAAAATTAGAAGGTTACCTTAAGAAAATGTTTATTCAACAAGGTTTTATCCTGCAGCCCCTTGCATGCATTGCTCCTGTCACTGCTGTTGCGGCGTTCTGGTTTGAGTCTCTGGAAGAGGCCTTTCAGACAGCTACTCCATTGACTGAAATACTTGACAAGCTTAGAACACTTAAGCTAGCTAATTCTTTTGTTTCTGATGCCATTGTTCATTTGACTAAACTAACGGCTAAGAATTCTGGATTCAAAACTTCAAGGCAGGTGCAGCATCAACTTCCTCTGCTACAAAACAAGAGGGAACTTTTGCGTAATCCAAGCCGGCCTGGAAATATAACCAGGCCTGGAGCAAAGGCAAGCAGGCCAGAAAGCCTGCTACTGCCTCTAAGACAGCATGAAGGAACGGCCCCCTATCCGGCAACGGATCTAGTAGGGGGCAGACTTTCTATCTTTGCCCAGGCGTGGGCAATAGATGTTCAGGATCCCTGGGCGAGATCATATCTCAGGGATATCTTCTGGACTTCAAAGCTTCCCTCCCACAAGGGAGTTTTCACCTTTCGAGATTATCTGTAAACCAGATAAAGAAAGTGCATTCTTACGCTGTGTGCAAGACCTCCTAATAATTGGAGTGATCCATCCAGTTCCACAGATGGAACAAGGACAGGGATTTTATTCAAATCTGTTTGTGGTTCCCAAAAAAGAGGGAACCTTCAGACCAATTTTGGATCTAAAGATCTTAAACAAATTCCTCAGAGTTCCATCGTTCAAAACGGAAACTATTCGGACAATCCTACCTATGATCCAGGAGGGTCAGTACATAACCACAGTGGATTTGAAGGATGCTTACATTCACATACCGATTCACAAAGATCATCATCGGCTCCTAAGGTTTGCCTTTCTATACAGGCTTTACCAGTTTGTGGCTCTTCCCTTCGGGTTAGCTACAGCCCCAAGAATTTTTACAAAGGTTCTGGGGTCTCTTCTGGTGGTCCTAAGACCACGGGGCATAGCAGTGGTCCCTTATCTAGATGACATCCTGATACAGGCGTCAAACTTCCAAATCTCATACGGACATAGTGTTGGCATTTCTGAGGTTGCATGGGTGGAAAGTGAACGAGGGAAAGAGTTCTCTATCACCCCTCACAAGGGTTTCCTTCCTAGGAACTCTGATAGATTCTGTAGAAATGAAAATTTACCTGACGGAGTCCAGGTTATCAAAGCTTCTAAATTCCTGCCGTGTTCTTCACTACATTCCGCGCCCTTCGGTGGCTCAGTGCATGGAAGTAATCGGCTTAATGGTAGCGGCGATGGACATAGTGCCATTTGCGCGCCTACATCTCAGACCGCTGCAATTAGGCATGCTCAGTCAGTGGAATGGGGATTACACAGATTTGTCCCCTCTGCTAAATCTGGATCAAGAGACCAGAGATTCTCTTCTCTGGTGGCTATCTTGGGTCCATCTGTCCAAAGGTATGACCTTTTTCAGGCCAGATTGGACGATTGTAACAACAGATGCCAGCCTTCTAGGTTGGGTTGCAGTCTGGAACTCCCTGAAGGCTCAGGGATCATGGACTCAGCAGGAGAAACTCCTCCCAATAAATATTCTGGAGTTAAGAGCAATATTCAATGCTCTTCTAGCTTGGCCTCAGTTAGCAACCCTGAGGTTCATCAGATTTCAGTCGGACAACATCACGACTGTGGCTTACATCAACCATCAAGGGGGGACCAGGAGCTCCCTAGCGATGTTAGAAGTCTCCAAGATAATTCGCTGGGCAGAGACTCACTCTTGGCATCTATCAGCGATCCATATCCCAGGTGTAGAGAACTGGGAGGCGGATTTTCTAAGTCGTCAGACTTTTCATCCGGGGGAGTGGGAACTACATCCGGAGGTGTTTGCTCAATTGGTTCATCGTTGGGGCACACCAGAATTGGATCTCATGGTGTCTCGCCAGAACGCCAAGCTTCCTTGTTACGGATCCAGGTCCAGGGACCCAGAAGCGACGCTGATAGATGCTCTAGCAGCACCGTGGTTCTTCAACCTGGCTTATGTGTTTCCACCGTTTCCTCTGCTCCCTCGACTGATTGCCAAAATCAAACAGGAGAGAGCATCGGTGATCTTGATCGCGCCTGCGTGGCCACGCAGGACCTGGTATGCATACCTGGTGGACATGTCATCCTTTCCACCTTGGCCTCTGCCTCTGAGACAAGACCTTCTACTACAAGGTCCTTTCAATCATCCAAATCTAATTTCTCTGAGACTGACTGCCTGGAGATTGAACGCTTGATTTTATCAAGGCGTGGCTTCTCCGAGTCAGTCATTGATACCTTAATACAGGCACGAAAGCCTGTAACCAGGAAAATCTACCATAAGATATGGCGCAAATATCTTCATTGGTGTAAATCCAAGAATTACTCATGGAGTAAGGTTAGGATTCCTAGGATATTGTCCTTTCTCCAAGAGGGTTTGGATAAAGGATTATCAGCTAGTTCTTTAAAGGGACAGATTTCTGCTCTGTCTATCCTTTTGCACAAGCGTCTGGCAGATGTTCCAGACGTCCAGGCATTTTGTCAGGCTTTGGTTAGAATTAAGCCTGTGTTTAAACCTGTTGCTCCTCCATGGAGCTTAAACTTGGTTCTTAAGGTTCTTCAATGAGTTCCGTTTGAACCCCTTCATTCCATTGATATCAAACTTTTATCTTGGAAAGTTCTGTTTTTGATGGCTATTTCCTCGGCTCGTAGAGTCTCTGAGTTATCAGCTTTACAATGTGATTCTCCTTATCTGATTTTCCATACAGATAAAGTAGTTCTGCGTACAAAACCTGGGTTTTTACCTAAGGTAGTTTCCAACAAGAATATCAATTAACAGATTGTTGTTCCATCATTGTGTCCTAATCCTTCTTCAAAGAAGGAACGTCTTTTACATAATTTGGACATAGTCCGTGCTTTAAAGTTTTACTTACAAGCGACTAAACATTTTCGTCAAACATCTTCCCTGTTTGTTGTTTACTCTGGACAGAGGAGAGGTCAAAAGGCTTCGGCAACCTCTCTTTCTTTTTGGCTTCGGAGCGTAATACGCTTAGCCTATGAGACTGCTGGACAGCAGCCCCCTGAAAGGATTACAGCTCATTCTACTAGAGCTGTGGCTTCCACTTGGGCCTTTAAAAATGAGGCTTCTGTTGAACAGATTTGCAAAGTGGCGACTTGGTCTTCGCTTCATACCTTTTAAAAATTTTACAAATTTGATACTTTTGCTTCTTCGGAGGCTATTTTTGGGAGAAAGGTTCTACAGGCAGTGGTCCCTTCCGTTTAAGTACCTGCCTTGTCCCTCCCTTCATCTGTGTACTTTAGCTTTGGTATTGGTATCCCACAAGTAATGGATGATCCCTGGACTGGATACACCTAACAAGAGAAAACATAATTTATGCTTACCTGATAAATTTATTTCTCTTGTGGTGTATCCAGTCCACGGCCCGCCCTGTCCTTTTAAGGCAGGTCTAAATTTTAAACTACAGTCACCACTGCACCCTATGGTTTCTCCTTTCTCGGCTAGTTTCGGTCGAATGACTGGATATGGCAGTTAGGGGAGGAGCTATATAGCAGCTCTGCTGTGGGTGATCCTCTTGCAACTTCCTGTTGGGAAGGAGAATATCCCACAAGTAATGGATGATCCGTGGATTGGATACACCACAAGAGAAATACATTTATCAGGTAAGCATAAATTTTGTTTTTGTGTGACCACCATTATTTTCCAGCACTGCCTTAACCCTCTTTGGGCATGGAGTTCACCAGAGCTTCACAGGTTGCCACTGGAGTCCTCTTCCACTCCTCCATGATGACATCACAGAGCTGGTGGATGTTAGAGACCTTGCGCTTCCCCACCTTCCATTTGAGGATGCCCTACAGATGCTCAATAGGGTTTAAGTCTGGACACATGTTTGGCCAGTCCATCACCTTTACCCTCAGCTTCTTTAGCAAGGCAGTGGTCGTCTTCGAGGTGTGTTTTTTGGGTCGTTATCATGTTGGAATACTGCGGCCCAGTCTCCGAAGGGAGGGGATCATGCTCTGCTTCAGTATGTCACAGTATATGTTGGCATTCATGGTTCCCTCAATGAACTGTAGCTCCCCAGTGCCATCAGCACTCATGCAGGCCCAGACCATGACAGTCCCACCACCATGCTTGAACGAGAGAAACAGCAAAACCCCAGTCGTACATTTCAGCCTATTGTGGGCCTCGTCAGTGAGGTGCAGCCATATCCCTCTAGGTACACTAAGCAACGTTTCCACGTCTGGATTCCCGCACCACACACAGGGAGACTGCCCAAAGTGTCGTAATTTGCATGAATAAAAAGAGAGAAGCGCTCAACCTGGGAACGAACAATAGCATAATATCTTGTTCTATGGCTAGTTACCACCCAAGAAGCAGACTCTTTTTGCTCAACATGTGCCTTTCACAGAGAACTTTCCTGAAGCATATCAGTCTGATCCTGACTTCACAGCACAGTCCAGCCCTGAAATACAATGCAATCCCTCTCTGAACGAGAGAAACAGCAACACCCCAGATGTAAGTTTCGGCCTATTGTAGGTCTCGTCAGTGAGGTGCAGCCATATTCCTCTAGGCACACTGAGCAACTGGTCCACGTCTGGATTCCCACATCACACTTAGGGAGACTTCCCTAAGTGTCATAATTTGCATAAATAAAAAGAGAGAAGCGCTCAACCTGGGAACAAACAATAGCATACTAGCTTGTTCTATGGCTAGTTACCTCCCAAGAAGCAGACTCTTTTTGCTCAACATGTGCCTTTCACAGAGAACTTTCCTGAAGCATATCAGTCTGATCCTGACTTCACAGCACAGTCCAGCCCTGAAATACCATGCAATCCCTCTCTGAACGAGAGAAACAGCAACACCCCAGATGTAAGTTTCGGCCTATTGTAGGTCTCGTCAGTGAGGTGCAGCCATATTCCTCTAGGAACACTGAGCAACGGGTCCACATCTGGATTCCCACATCACACTTAGGGAGACTTCCCTAAGTGTCATAATTTGCATAAATAAAATGAGAGAAGTGCTCAACCTGGGAACGAACAATAGCATAATAGCTTGTTCTATGGCTAGTTACCACCCAAAAAGCAGCCTCTTCTTGCTCAACATGTACCTTTCACAGAGAAGAACTTCGTACATCTGGGGTTTTGCTGTTTCTCTCGTTCAGAGAGGGATTGCCTGGTATTTTGGGGCTGGACTGTACTGTGAAGTCAGGATCAGACTGATATGCTTCAGGAAAGTTCTTCTCTGTGAAAGGCACATGTTGAGCAAAAAGAGGCTGCTTCTTGGGTGGTAACTAGTCATAGAACAAGCTATTATGCTATTGTTCGTTCCCAGGTTGAGCGCTTCTCTTTTTTTATTTATGGTTCCAGTAATTGCCTGCTTGTCATCAGCAAACTGTTTGCAAGCTTTCTTGTGCATCATCTTTAGAAGAGGATTCCTTCTGGGACAACAGCCATGCAGACCAATTTGATGCATTGTGCGGCGTATGGTCTGAGCACTGACAGGCTGAACCCCCCACCCCTTCAACCTCTGCAGCAATGCTGGCAGCACTTTTACGTCTATTTCCCAAAGACAACCTCTGGATATGACGCTGAGCACATGCACTCAACTTCTTTGGTCGACCATGGCGAGACCTGTTCTGAGTGGAACATGTCCTGTGAAACCGCTGTATGGTCTTGCCCACCGTGCTGCAGCTTAGTTTCAGGGTCTTGGCAATCTTCTTATAGCCTAGGCCATCTTTATGTAGAGCAACAATTATTCTTTTCAGATCCTCAGAGAGTTCTTTGCCATGAGGTGCCATGTTGAACTTCCAGTTACCAGTTTGAGAGAGTGTGAGAGCGATAACACCAAATTTAACACACCTGCTCCCCATTCACATCTGAGACGTTTTAACATTAACGAGTCACATAAAACCGGGGAGGGAAAATGGCTAAATGGGCCCAATCTGGGTGTACTCACTTTTGTTGCCAACGGTTAAAACATTAATGGCTGTGTGTTGTTATTTTGTGGGGACAGCAAATGTACACTGTTATACAGGCTGCACACTTACTACTTTACATTGTAGCAAAGTGTAATTTCTTTAGTGTTGTCCCATAAAAAGATATAATAAAATATTTACAAAAATGTGAGGGGTGTACTCACTTTTGTGAGATACTGTATATATATATATATATATATATATATATATATATATATATATATATATATATACAAACATATATATTCCTGCTGTACAATGGGTGTCTCCCTTTTACGTATTATTATTTTTTGTCATTTTGATTGATTTGCACAGATACATAATTTGCCTCTAAAATTACTCATTTATTTTAATTGAAGTATTAAGTTTTTTTTATTTTTTAGTTGTTTTGTATGAAAGCGTTCTGATGCCAGTCGCTGCTTATAACTACATAGTTAAAATTGTTACAGAATTATTGCATTTGTAGCTTTTTATGATAAATATAAAAAATCACTCACAGCAGTATGTTAATTCATTTTGCAAAATTATAATCGGTCACATTAAAATAATGTCATAGCAAGAATAATTTGCCGTTTGTCTATTTTAGCAGCAGGGATTGATTTTTTTCTTTCTTGAACTTTATAAATTAATATTTTACCATTTCTGTTCTTAAAACACATTTAACCATGCACAACATTGCAGTGGAACTGATAGCCTCAATTGAAGGCAGATGGTTTCCAATTTCTTTGAATATAATGTTGACTGATAATGTTTTATATTAATTTAGTTGCTTTAACATTGTACAGTTTTCTTCATATATGGAAAGAGTCCACAGCTGCATTCATTACTTTTGGGAAATAAGAACCTGGCCACCAGGAGGAGGCAGACACCTCAGCCAAAAGCTTAAATACTCCTCCCACTCCCCTCATCCCCCAGTCATTCTTTGCCTTTCGTCCCAGGAGGTTGGCAGAGAAGTGTCTGAAGTTTGTTTTGTCTCTTATGGAGGGTAGTACTCTTCGACATAGGACGGGAGTTTTAAGTAATCCTATCAGTCTCTCAGTGAGGGCCTGGATGAAAGTTAGAGTCCGGAGATGCAGGGAGAGTCTTTCTGCAAAACCATCTCGACTCATATTAACAGCTCCATAAGCAATCAACATTGTTGAACTTTGCTTCGCTGCTTGCTTTCTTCTCTCAAGTCCATGCGGAGGCGCTGCTACTATTCGTCACACTTGAAGGGCCGTGTTCCTGTTCCACGGCGTAGATTCCGGTAAGATTGTTTCATTTTACTTCATCAGAATGTACTGTAACTTATTTGTTTCCTGTAAGGTGCTATCTTGCGGGACTTATTAAGTGTATAAAATATAGGGCGTCAGTGAGGCTCCTTTGGTATTTTGGAATCAAGGGTAAATATCTCCCGAGGGGGATTATTGAACAGGGTTTTCTCTTGTAAGGTGTATCCATTCCACGGATCATCCATTACTTGTGGAATATTCTCCTTCCCAACAGGAAGTTGCAAGAGGATCACCCACAGCAGAGCTGCTATATAGCTCCTCCCCTAACTGCCATATCCAGTCATTCTCTTGCAAGTCTCAACAAGCATGGAGGTAGTAAGAGGAAAGTGGTGAAATGTAGCTGTTATCTTGCTTCAATCAAAAGTTTGTTATTTTTAAATGGTACCGGAGTTGTACTATTTTGTCCCAGGCAGAAAAATAGAAGAATCTGCCTGTGATTTCTATGATCTTAGCAGGTTGTAACTAAGATCCATTGCTGTTCTCACACATGGCTGAAGAGAGAGGTAACTTCAGCGGGGGAATGGCGTGCAGGTTATCCTGCTATGAGGTATGTGCAGTTAAGATTTTTTCTAGAAGATGTGAATGCTAGAAAATGCTGCTGATACCAAATTTATGTAAGGTAAGCCTGAATACAGTGATTTAATAGCGACTGGTATCATGCTTACTTTCTAAGGTAATACTCTTTTATATTTACAATATAAAACGTTTGCTGGCATGTTTAAACGTTTTTATATATACTTTGGTGATAAAACTTTATTGGGGCCTAGTTTTTTCCACATGGCTGGCTTAAATTTGCCTAGAAACAGTTTCCTAAGGCCCACAGCAAGGCTGTGGCAGTTGGTGTGACTGTTAAAAAAACGTTTATATCGTTTTTTTTATCTGTTTTTTTAACTAAGGGGTTAATCATCCATTTGCAAGTGGGTGCAATGCTCTGTTAGCTTATTATACACACTGTAAAAATTTCGTTTGATTTACTGCCTTTTTTTCACTGTTTTTCAAATTCTGACAAAATTTGTTTCTCTTAAAGGCACAGTACCGTTTCTTATATTTGCTTGTTAACTTGATTTAAAGTGTTTTCCAAGGTTGCTAGTCTCATTGCTAGTCTGTACAAACATGTCTGACATAGAGGAAACTCCTTGTTCATTATGTTTAAAAGCCATGGTGGAACCCCCTCTTAGAATGTGTACCAAATGTACTGATTTCACTTTAAGCAATAAAGATCATACTCTGTCTTTAAAAAATTCATCACCAGAGGAATCTGACGAGGGGAAAGTTATGCCGACTAACCCTCCCCATGTGTCAGATCCTTTGACTCCCGCTCAAGGGACTCCCGCTCAAATGGCGCCAAGTACATCCAGGGCGCCCATAGCGTTTACTTTACAAGACATGGCGGCAGTCATGGATAATACACTGTCAGCCATATTAGCCAGACTACCTGAATTTAGAGGAAAGCGAGATAGCTCTGCAGTCGAAATACAGAGCATACTGACGCTTTAAGAGCTATGTCTGATACTGCCTCACAATATGCAGAAGCTGAAGAAGGAGAGCTTCTTTCTGTGGGTGATGTTTCTGATTCTGATATTTCTACATTTAAATTTAAGCTTGAACACCTCCGCGTGTTACTCAGGGAGGTTTTAGCTGCTCTGAATGACTGTGATACAATTGCAGTGCCAGATAAATTGTGTAGACTGGATAAATACTATGCAGTGCCGGTGTGCACTGATGTTTTTCCAATACCTAAAAGGTTTACAGAAATTATTACTAAGGAATGGGATAGACCAGGTGTGCCGTTCTCTCCCCCTCCTATTTTTAGAAATTTTTTTCCAATAGACGCCACCACACGGGACTTATGGCAGACAGTTCCTAAGGTGGAGGGAGCAGTTTCTACTCTAGCAAAGCGTACTACTATCCCTGTCGAGGACAGTTGTGCTTTCTTAGATCCAATGGATAAAAAGTTAGAGGGTTACCTTAAGAAAATGTTTATTCAACATGGTTTTATCCTACAGCCCCTTGCATGCATTGCTCCTGTCACTGCTGCTGCGGCGTTCTGGTTTGAGTCTCTGGAAGAGGCTTTACAGGTAGCGACTCCATTGGATGACATACTTGACAAGCTTAGAGCACTTTAGCTAGCCAATTCTTTTGTTTCTGATGCCATTGTTCATTTGACTAAACTAACGGCTAAGAATTCTGGTTTTGCTATCCAGGCACGCAGAGCGCTATGGCTTAAATCATGGTCAGCTGATGTTACTTCAAAGTCTAAGCTGCTTAACATTCCCTTCAAGGGGCAGACCCTATTCGTGCCTGGTTTGAAGGAGATTATTGCTGATATCACTGGAGGAAAAGGTCATGCCCTTCCTCAGGATAGGTCCAAATCAAGGGCCAAACAGTCTAATTTTCGTGCCTTTCGAAACTTCAAGGCAAGTGCGGCATCAACTTCCTCTAATGCAAAACAAGAGGGAACTTTTGCTCAGTCCAAGACGGTCTGGAGACCTAACCAGGCCTGGAACAAAGGTAAGCAGGCCAAAAAGCCTGCTGCTGCCTCTAAGACAGCATGAAGGAATGGCCCCCTAACCGGTAACGGATCTAGTAGGGGGCAGACTTTCGCTCTTCGCCCAGGCGTGGGCAAGAGATGTCCAGGATCCCTGGGCATTGGAAATTATATCCCCGGGATATCTTCTGGACTTGAAGGCTTCCCCCCCAAAAGGGAGATTTCACCTTTCACAATTATCTGTAAACCAGATAAAGAGAAAGGCATTCTTACACTGTGTACAAGACCTCCTAGTTATGGGAGTGATCCATCCAGTTCCAAAGGAGGAACAGGGACAGGGATTTTACTCAAATCTGTTTGTGGTTCCCAAAAAAGAGGGAACCTTCAGACCAATTTTGGATCTAAACATCTTAAACAAATTCCTCAGAGTTCCATCATTCAAGATGGAGACTATTCGTACCATCCTACCTATGATCCAGGAGGGTCAATACATGACTACAGTGGATTTAAAGGATGCTTATCTTCACATTCCGATACACAAAGATCATCATCGGTTTCTCAGGTTTGCCTTCCTAGACAGGCATTACCAGTTTGTAGCTCTTCCCTTTGGGTTAGCTACAGCCCCAAGAATTTTTACGAAGGTTCTGGGGTCGCTTCTGGTGGTCCTAAGGCCACGGGGCATAGCAGTGGCCCTTATTTAGACAACATCCTGATTCAGGCGTCAAACTTCCAAATTGCCAAGTCTCATACGGACATAGTGTTGGCATTTCCGAGGTCGCATGGGTGGAAGGTGAACGAGGAAAAGAGTTCTCTATCCCCCTTCACAAGAGTTTCCTTCCTAGGGACTCTGATAGATTCTGTACAAATGAAAATTTACCTGACGGAGTCCAGGTTATCAAAACTTCTAAATTCCTGCCGTGTTCTTTATTCCATTCCTCGCCCTTCGGTGGCTCAGTGCATGGAAGTAATCGGCTTAATGGTAGCGGCAATGGACATAGTGCCGTTTGCACGCCTACATCTCAGACCGCTGCAACTCTGCATGCTCAGTCAGTGGAATGGGGATTACACAGATTTGTCCCCTCTACTAAATCTGGATCAAGAGACCAGGGATTCTCTTCTCTGGTTTCTATCTCGGGTCCATCTGTCCAAAGGTATGACCTTTCGCAGGCCAGATTGGACAATTGTAACGACAGATGCCAGCCTTCTAGGTTGGGGTGCAGTCTGGAACTCCCTGAAGGTTCAGGGATCGTGAACTCAGGAGGAGTCACTCCTTCCAATAAATATTCTGGAACTGAGAGCGATATTCAATGCTCTTCAGGCTTGGCCTCAGTTAGCAACTCTGAGGTTCAGCAGATTTCAGTCGGACAACATCACGACTGTGGCTTACATCAACCATCAAGGGGGAACAAGGAGTTCCCTAGCGATGTTAGAAGTCTCAAAGGTAATTTGCTGGGCAGAGACTCACTCTTGCCACCTATCAGCTATCCATATCCCAGGTGTAGAGAACTGGGAGGCGGATTTTCTAAGTCATCAGACTTTTCATCCGGGGGAGTGGGAACTCCATCCGGAGGTGTTTGCACAATTGATTCATCGTTGGGGCAAACCAGAACTGGATCTCATGGCGTCTCGCCAGAACGCCAAGCTTCC
Source organism: Bombina bombina (assembly GCF_027579735.1). Taxonomy (NCBI): domain Eukaryota; kingdom Metazoa; phylum Chordata; class Amphibia; order Anura; family Bombinatoridae; genus Bombina; species Bombina bombina. The sequence goes on along the minus strand of NC_069499.1, from coordinate 1,324,136,734 downwards.
TTGTTACGGATCCAGGTCCAGGGACCCCAAGGCAACGCTGATAGATGCTCTAGCAGCGCCTTGGTCCTTCAACCTGGCTTATGTGTTTCCACTGTTTCCTCTGCTCCCTCGTCTGATTGCCAAAATCAAGCAGGAAAGAGCATCAGTGATCTTGATAGCGCCTGCGTGGCCATGCAGGACTTGGTATGCAGATCTGGTGGACATGTCATCCTTTCCACCATGGACTCTGCCGCTGAGACAGGACCTTCTACTTCAAGGACCTTTCAACCATCCAAATCTAATTTCTCTGAGGCTGACTGCCTGGAGATTGAACGCTTGATTTTATCAAAGCGTGGTTTCTCCGAGTCAGTCATTGATACCTTAATTCAGGCACAAAAGCCTGTCACCAGGAAGATCTATCATAAGATATAGCGTAAATATCTTTATTGGTGTGAATCCAAGGGCTACTCATGGAGTAAGGTCAGGATTCCCAGGATATTATCTTTTCTCCAAGAAGGACTGGAGAAAGGATTGTCAGCTAGTTCCTTAAAGGGACAGATTTCTGCACTATCTATTCTTTTACACAAGCGTCTGGCGGATGTCCCAGACGTTCAGGCATTTTGTCAGGCTTTAGTTAGAATCAAGCCTGTGTTTAAACCTGTTGCTCCACCTTGGAGCTTAAATTTGGTTCTTAAAGTTCTTCAGGGGGTTGCATTTGAACCTCTTCATTCCATAGATATCAAACTTTTATCTTGGAAAGTTCTTTTTTTGGTAGCTATTTCCTCGGCTCGTAGAGTTTCCGAGTTATCTGCCTTACAATGTGATTCTCCTTATCTGATCTTCCATGCAGATAAGGTAGTTCTGCGTACCAAACCTGGGTTTTTACCTAAGGTGGTATCTAATAAGAATATCAATCAAGAGATTGTTGTTCCGTCTTTGTGTCCTAATCCTTCTTCAAAGAAGGAATGTCTATTACACAATCTTGACGTGGTTCGTGCTTTAAAGTTTTACTTACAAGCTACTAAAGATTTTTGTCAAACATCTGCTTTGTTTGTTGTCTACTCTGGACAGAGGAGAGGTCAAAAGGCTTCGGCAACCTCTCTTTCTTTTTGGCTAAGAAGCATAATCCACTTAGCCTATGAGACTGCTGGCCAGCAGCCTCCAGAAAGGATTACAGGTCATTCTACTAGAGCTGTGGCTTCCACATGGGCCTTAAAAATGAGGCTTCTGTTGAACAGATTTGCAAGGTGGCGACTTGGTCTTCACTTCATACTTTTTAAAAATTCTACAAATTTGATACTTTTGCTTATTCGGAGGCTATTTTTGGGAGAAAGGTTTTACAGGCAGTGGTACCTTCCGTTTAAGTACCTGCCTTGTCCCTCCCTTCATCCGTGTACTTTAGCTTTGGTATTGGTATCCCACAAATGGATGATCCGTGGACTGGATACACCTTACAAGAGAAAACACAATTTATGCTTACCTGATAAATTTATTTATCTTGTGGTGTATCCAGTCCACGGCCCATCCTGTCCTTTTAAGGCAGGTATTTTTTAATTTTAAATTACAGTCACCACTGCACCATATGGTTTCTCCTTTCTCTGCTTGTTTTCGGTCAAATGACTGGATATGGCAGTTAGGGGAGGAGCTATATAGCAGCTCTGCTGTGGGTGATCCTCTTGCAACTTCCTGTTGGGAAGGAGAATATCCCACAAGTAATGGATGATCCGTGGACTGGATACACCACAAGAGAAATACATTTATCAGGTAAGCATAAATTATGTTTTTTTTTAATCATGTTTATATTATTCAATCTGCTTATGTGTAGTTTTAACTGGGCTCTTGGCTTAGAACATAAGGGCCTTTTGAAGTGACGTGACTTTATGGTTTGACACGCTTTTTTTTTGGGCTGTACGGTTCACCTTGTGACTTGACGTGTTTACGTTCGGGTCTTCCATTTCCACATCCTGACTGTGTGGTGACTGAAAAATTTGGGTCTGCTAGTGTCTTGTTCTAGGAGGTGGTGAGTGCCCCAGCCATTGTGGGTGTCGGGTACCGTTTAGACTTTTCTTTAGTCCATATTATTATATTCTCTATCTAGTTATAGAGGATTCTCATGCTGAGACTGTTCAAATTTCAGATTCTTAGTCTTGTGACAAATGCGAATTGGCCCCGTTGACACAGATAAATCAGTTATGTTCAATATGTTGTATTAGAGTGCCTTGTTCCTCGGGCTCGGGGAATCAAGGGTTTTGTCCTCCGAGAGGCGAGTTCCCTACTGCTCCCTACTACTACACATGTGGGTAACCCAGATTATGTTTATCCCTCCTTGCAGGACAGCTTGTTCCCCCCCGGAGGTTGCAGCTCATTTTCGCTTTCACATATTTTTGGCGATTATGCATTTGCAAAGCCCAGACGTTTATTTGCATTTGTGCTCTTGCCCGATTGTCCCGGGTCTTGGGTGGGCCTATACAGTTCCCTGTGTAGCTGTCCCTGATCGTTGTGCCTTTCTTTACAAAATAGCGCGCCTTCGCGTTTTACTCAAACACGTTTTTAAATTATTAGAGGATCCTATCCTTAACGGATACGGGAATCCACAGTATTTTACTTTGAATGGCTCACCTCATTAGACATGAGGGGATGACGTAATCTCCTGATTGTCAGTTATTGAGATCCTTCCCATTTTTTGTTGGAAGATCAGGGTTCCTTTTGGCTGGTTCTGCGGGTATGCCTGTTTCTTCTTGGGCGTTTACCTACGGGTTGCCTTATATTTTCTTTTATATGGTTAGGATGACTTTTATTTTTGATTATATGTTTCTTTCGGGAACTTTCTCTTAGATCGGTTCTCTCTGTTTACTTTTGTGGAAGTTTGTTAAGGGACATGTTAGTCCTATGTTTTGTCTTTTATTCTCTTCCCCTCTGAGGGAGGATTTAGGTAGCTTGACAGTTATAGCCCTGTCCGCAGGCTGGTCCTGCTTGGGTTCAGATCTTCTGTCTCGTGGCTTTTTCAGACATGTGGCGCCTGTTCTGCTTGGCTGGTCCAGTTGAGGCGCTGAGTACTCACTTTATTATTTGTGTTTCTTGTTTTTCTTTTACAAGTTTCAGCTAAGCATTCTAAAGAGGACTCGTGGGTCCGTGAGGCTGGAAGGATTGTTTCAGCCCTTATTTAGCCTTCAAGCTGGATGACTGGGTCAGCGGTGTTCCGCTGCATCACTCCTTTGCTTCCGATTCTCTCGGGACCTAGAGTATTCTTCCTCATGTGTTTGGATTGGGGGTTTAGCGCCTCCTTACTGCTGTTTTAGGGTGGTTTGGCCTTTCTGAGGCTCAAGGAATTGTCCTTTTGGACTTTTTCCTTCCGTGGTTCTCTTGTCAGTGAGACCATTGGACTTGTCCATTTTCTCTATGTGGGTTAGGTCTCCTTATGGGGCCCTGGGTTTCCCTTTGGGAGAGGGTTGCTCTCTTCTTGAGACCCTTTGGATTTGGCCATTCCTCCATGTAGGTTGGGTCTCCTTTGGGGACCTGGTTTTCCCTTCGGAAGAGTTCTTTTGTGCCCTGCTTAGGGTTTTTCCCAGATCTGGGGATGCTCTGCATCCTTGTTTTCAGGTGCTCCTCTTTCTCGTATGGCGGTGGTGTGGAGATTAACCTTTGCATTAATGACCTTGTCCTCTAGGTATTCCTTTGCCTTGGACATCTTGTGACAGTTCGAATGCCAATGGGTTCTAGTGTCTTGGTTCGAGATGCCTTAGCTCCTTTGGAACGTGGGACTTCGGCATGGGGTGGTCTCTTTCCTGGGTCGGGACTTGCGAGTTGTTCTCGTTGTCTGGGTTCTTCTGGATATTGCTTTGATATCTCCCTTTGGGTCTGTTTTTTAAATCAGACGGGGGTTTTGCGTTTCTGGGATATTGTTTGTTTTGAACAATTGGGGGCTCGGACCTGTCATTCTTCCGGTTGCTGAGGCTTTTGCTTAGCATTTTCCCTTGTGGATCCCGTTGCTGTTACCGGTCTTTTCAAGATCTAGGGCGGGTTCAGGGTTCTCCTGTTCCAGGGAACTTGGGCTATGACCTTTTGATCTGGCTAGGGGATCTGGTCATGTTTGTCCAGATTTCCTGAGTGCCGCTGCTCATTGGGCTTTCCTACACTTTAATGAACGGTTTCTCTTGGACGGTTTCCTGCATTAACCTGATAGCTTCGGGGTTCTGCAGGTGAAGGGTTTACAGAGTAACCTCTGCAGCTATTGCACCCTGCCCGTGGGCTAATTTCTAAGGGGATTCCTTCCACGTTCATCTGCGTTGGAGATTGCTCTCCTGTTGAGCCTGTGGCCTTGTGTCTCGTGGGCAGGTGCTCTGTCTTTAATGGCCCCCCTTTTTCTTAAGGGGGGGCTTGTTCTCCTACGGGGTGGCCTTGTTTTAGGACTTCTCCTAGATTCAGGGGATGGAACAGAGGGTTTAACCTATTTTGGAGAGAGGCATGCTCTCTTGGTTGTTCTATTCTATCTGGAGGCCTGCTGGCTCGGCGTTGAAATGGGCCTTTTGCTAGATTCTTCTGGGTCTTCGGCCTTGTCGACTGTCTTTAAAGAGTTTTGGCTGGGTCCCCGAACTCTGTTGGAATGGCTGAAGCCATTTTTTCTGCTCTTTTGTGGGTGAGTATCAGGGTTCTTCTCTTCCCCTGTTTCAGACCTGCTGATGCTTCGGCTGGCCCGGCTGGGTATAGGTTCTGAGATTTGTTGTTCAGCCGGGGGTGTTGTGGGCCTCGTTGAGGTTCTGTACTTCCCCCTTTTGAGACCTATGTGTCAGTCTGGCGGCTTGGATTGCCTGGAGGGTGCCCTCTGTCTTGGAGTTTTTGCAAACTGATCACTTGTTTAGCCGCATTTTACTTCTTAGCAAGTATTCTCTCTCTGTGTCATCCTGATGACAGCTGTTTTTGACTCGGGTGTTTTCCTCGTCTGGGTCTGTTACACATATTTGTGTTGAATACTTCAGTATTCTGAGTGCTGACGATTTGAGGATTACGTCTTCAGTTATCGTTTTCAGGGCTTTCTCACAATGTTAAGAGTAAAGCTCGCTGTTCGGATGCCTGGTCCTAGACCTCGTGTTTCTGTTGGTCTGTGTGTTGCCTCCCCTTGTTTGTCGTGGACCCATTTGGATCTTTGTAAACTGGGCTCGTTCTGGGGGTCCTTCCTTTATGGAATTTTGTGGTGTCCTTCGGGTTCCTTTGGTTTTTCCTTGCCTTGTCCTTTTGGGAGTTTTGGGCTGGTGTTCCCTTTGCTAGTAAGGGGTGTGTGGCTGGGGGCCGACCACTGGGAGACAGTGTCTCCTGGAGGACTGTTGGCTCAGTTGAGTCAGTTGAAACTGGAGATCAGTCTCTATCTAGGCTTCCGGACTATCTGCGGGTTAGTTTCCTTGGGGCCTTTTCCTTTCAAGGTTCTCAGCTTCGGACGAAGCAGCGTTTTGTTGGGTAGTGGTTTCAGGCCTGGTGCCCTCAGAATGGGCCGCCTCTTGTACCCTAACGTCTTGGCATTCAGTGTCCTCTGTAGCTTGGGTATTGTTTTCCCAAAAGTAATGAATGCAGCTGTGGACTCTTTCCATTTATGAAGAAAAACATAAATTATGCTTACCTGAAAAAGATAGATAATCCCTTTATTACCCATTCCCCAGTTTTGCCTAACCAACGCAGTTATATAAATACACTTTTTACCTCTGTGATTACCTTGTATCTAAGCCTCTGCAGACTGCCCCCTTATTTCAGTTCTTTTGTCAGGCTTTGCCTTTTAGCCAATCAGTGCTGACAAATACAAATTTTGGATGTTGTTTATTCAGTTTAGCTATACCAAATAAAATATACTGGCGCCTGGGGTCCTTAGAAACCGGTATTTAGAATCCAATTATCAATCACTTCTCAAAATAGTGAAACAAAGAAAAGTAAGTAAATGTATTTAGAATATATTGCAGTAAAAGACCCATGTAAGGAAACCATGTGTAGAGTTATATGGGAAGTAATGTACTAATAATAGGAAGATATGTTCTTATTCCACTAGATGCTGCATGGTTTGGATTCAACTTATGTTCACCCCTTTTATCATGGTTAAATTCTTGTTAGATTAGTATATATTGTAATTAATGTTAAAGATAAACATAATACTTTTTGCAATCAAGAAATATTTTATAATGCAAGGCTGAGCTATTTTTACATTATAAAAAACAACAATACATGTTAATATATGCATTTTATTATAGCTAGGAATTTATTGTCTGTTTCTTTCCACCTGAGAATTCCCTGACAATAGTAATTCATTTTAGCTTACACTGGAACCTTTCTGAAGCTACCACTTTTGCTGTGCATGCAGTTTTTGTACCTTTAAAAGAACCATAAAAAACCTTCAATAAACCTTCAAATTTATAAAATTATTTTCAAAACACTGAGTTATTAAAATTAAATTAAAGTCCAAAAGATAAATCTGTTAGTTTACCACCTTACATAATATATACTTAATTTATGATATCCAATTTAATTTATAGATTCATATTTATGACTTATCTTACATATCATTGTAATAATCAAATATAAAAGATTCTAGATTCTGAAATGTTTAAATTGGATAGAGCGTGAATAACACATCTGCAGGCAGGTTCATGTTGCAGTATATTGCCTTCACTTGAATGCCTGAAATATCTGGATAAGCTTGTATGGTTGCTGCAAGCTATTTAATCAAAATAGCAAAATACAGGTTTAAGGGTACAAGTCTACTGAGTTCCATTGTGGATAGAACATAATACAAAATTCCTGCATGAAAACATGTAAGGAAGTTACTAGAAAAAAAATTGATAAGACTTTTCTCAGATCCATTGTGATGATGAATGTTAGAACCTTATCTATTTTGCTTAATTGCCACATTAAAGGTACTTTGTACTAAAAAAATGTATTTCCCTTAATGTGTTCCCAATGCCTTGTTATATATAATGAAAGTTTTCTCACCTATTAGTCTTTATATAAATTTTAAAGAGATAAGGTAAGGAGGTCTGCTTTTCATGCAGACTGATCCAATTTGAATGGGAATGCTCGTGATATCATTGGGTTGCTGGTTTAAATTGGCAAAAACAGTTATTTCTTTTCTAAGACTTTGGGAGTCCACAACGTAATTCCAATTACTAGTGAGATATTCACTCCTGGCCAGCAGGAGAAGGCAAGGAGCACCCCAGCAAAGCTGTTAAGTGTCACTTTCCTTACCCATAACCTCCAGTCATTCTGTTTGCCTCTGTCAATGGAGGATGTGAAGTTGGTGTCTGAAGATTTGAATCCTTTTATGGGTACTTTTCCCTGCAAGCAAGGATTGGGGGTTAGCTGTGTCCATGTCAATCTCTTGAGTAAGAGTAGTGGTGACTTTTAAGCCGTTAGAAAGTGGTGAGGTTGTCCTTCCTTTGTTTTCTAACATAATTGCTGCCCTTGTTATAGAAAGCCAGAGTTGGTTACTCTGTGCTCTCTTTTTCTACAGGTCTCTGTAAGGAGTATGTGCCCTTTCACGCCTTGTTAGCTGTCTTCTTGTCCAACAGCTAGATATGCAGGTAAGTGCTTTTGTCTTCTAGGTTTTGGAGACTTGCACTTTCAAGTTTTAACTCTGCATTTTTCTGCACTTGGGACGTATTTAAACCTATTATCAAGCTTTTATTGGGGCAATGTGTAGGCACTTTAGTTTTTTTTTAGAGACTTAGGGGTTAATTATTCCCTTATTTGTGGGATGTTGCCTCTGGCTGAAGGGTACATTTAATTTTTATTTCAACGCAGTGTATTGAGAGCCTTTATTTGTGGGATGTTGCCTCTGGCTGAAGGGTACATTTAATTTTTATTGCAACGCAGTGTATTGAGAGCCTTTACTGGGGTTTGCGTGCTTTTACTTTTGCACAGTTTCTGATCTGCCGCTCACCTGACACGCCACTTTTCCGTCTGTATGCTGAACAGACCTGTTTCGGCTTCAGGGAGTTCTCCTCTGCGGCAGCTGCGAGATACGTTTCTAGAGCTCTTCACTCATCCTCTTTTAATTACTAGTGATACGGTAGGCCACCTCAGTGTCTCTGTGGTGTAGAGTGTGTTTTGTTATTTGTTTGTGTACACTCCTAGCGTTGTTGTGCTTTGAAGCAGTTCCTTCTTAAAGGGATAGCATTTTTTCTGTGTCATTTTATTTTTGGGCCAATTTCCTAGCTATGGACATTGAACATGAGTCTGGGTCATTTGATAAATGTTTATTGTGTTTAGAGGCCCAAATTGTTTTACCTATGCAATTTTGCTCTTCTTGTTTAGCTAAGACCCTAAATCTTAAAGATGCATTTCTCTTTTCTGAGCCTGGTGTCTCTCAGGATGATGCTGTTCAGGCAATGCCACAGCTTTCTCTTCAAACGTCCCAAGCCTTCACGGCTTCACATACAGTGCCCTGCAGTTCCTCTCAGCCTTCTGGAGTATATTTGCCAACAGATTTTGCTGCACAGATATATTTTGCGTTATCTGCGGCTTTATCTGCTTTTCCCATAATAGGGAAGCACAAGAGGAAAACTAAGCATTTTTCTGATAGTAAGGTGTCTGTCCCATCTGCTACTGCGAAGGTTGATCTCCTTTATAAGTCTGATGAGGAGAATACCTCGGTAGCTTCTGAGGGTGAAATCTCAGATTCTGACAGTATAAATCCTTTGTCTGATTCTGAAGAAGTAAGCTTCAGATTTAAGCTTGAACACCTCTGTTTACTGCTTAAGGAGGTTTTGGCTACTTTGGACGACTCTGATGCTTCTGTCGCTGTCAACCCTAAGAAATCTAGTGAGCTTAACAAATACTATGATGTTCCTTCTTCCGTGGAAGAGTTTCCTGTTCCAGACCGTGTGTTAGAGATCATTGCACAGGATAAACCTGGTCTCCCATTTTTAAAAAGATGTTTTCTTTTGCTGACTCCATTTCAGACTCATGGTGCACAGTGCCTAAAGTAGAAGGGGCTATTTCTACTCTGGCTAAGAGAACCACAATTCCTCTTGAGTATAGCTGTTCTTTTAAGAATCTCATGGACAAAAAGCTGGAGGCTTATTTAAAGAAAATGTATGTTCATCAGTGTCTTCAATGGCAACCTGCAGTTTGTATTGCCACAGTGATGAGTGCAGCATCTTATTGGTGCTATGCTTTGTCCGCATTGATTTTAGAGGAGACTCTGTTGGAGGAGATCCAAGATAGGATTAAGGCTCTCAAACTAGCCAATTCCTTTATCTCTGATGCTAACATGAAAGTCATTAGACTGGGAGCCAAAATGACTGGCTTCACTGTCCTAGCCTGCAGGGCTCTGTGGCTAAAATCTTGGTCAGCTGATGTTACCTCCAAGTCCAAGCTCCTGTCGCTACCTTACAAGGCTAAGACCCTGTTTGGTCCTGGTCTGGCGGAGATAATTTCTGAGATTACAGGTGGAAAGGGATCTTTTCTACCACAAGACAAGAAAAATAGACCTAAGGGGCATCAAATTTCTCATTTTCGTTCCTTTCGTAACTTCAACAGTCAGATGTCTTCCTCTTCCTCCTCCAAGCTGGAGCAGTCCAAGTCCTCTTGGGGACCCAATCAGACCTTGAATAAGGGGAAACAATCAAAGAAGCCTTCATCTGAGACTAAGTCAGCATGAAGGGTCTGCCCCCGGTCCGGTACTGGATCAAGTGGTGGTGCAGACTTTCTTTGTTTCAAAAAGCTTGGATACGCTATGTCTCACACCCTTGGGCTGTGGACATAGTATTTCAGGGTTACAAAATAGACTTCAAGACTTGTCCTCCCAGTGGCAGATTCTACCTCTCAAGATTATCTGCAGACCAGGTAAAAACAGAGGCATTCTTAAACTGCGTTCAGGATTTTTTCTCACTGGGAGTGATTGTTCCATTTCCACTAAGGGTACAGGGTCTAGGATTCTATTCAAATTTGTTTCTGGTTCCCAAAAAAGAGGGAACTTTTCAACCTATTTTAGATCTAAAGTGTCTTAACAAATTTCTCAGGGTGCCGTCCTTCAAAATGGAAACCATTTGTTCAATTCTTCCTTTGGTCCAAGAGGGTTAGTTCATGACAACCATAGACCTGAAGGACGCTTATCTTCATGTTCCCATCCACAGGGATAATCACCAATTCCTGAGATTCGCTTTTTTTGACAAGCACTTTTAGTTTGTTTCTCTTCCGTTTGTTCTTGCCACAGCTCCCATAATTTTTTCAAAGGTTCTGGGGGCCCTCTTGGCAGTTGTCAGGTCTCAGGGAATTGCGGTGGCGCCTTACCTGGACTACATATTGGTTCAGGCACCATCTTTTCAACAAGCAAACTCTCATAAAGATACCTTGTTGTCTTTTCTATGTTCCCTCGGCTGGAAAGTAAATCTGGAGTTCCCTTGTTCCAACTACAAGGGTGGTTTTCTTAGGGACCGTCATAGATTCCCTATCTATAACAAAATTTCTGATGGAGGTCAGAATATCCAAGCTTCTCTACTCTTGCCTCTCTCTACAGTCTACTGTTCGGCCATCAGTGGCTCAATGTATGGAGTTAATTGGTCTGATGGTCACTTACATGTACATCATACCCTTTGCTCGATTCCATTTGAGAGCTCTGCAGTTATGTATGCTTAGACAATGGAATGGAGACCATTCAGATCTGTCTCAAAGGATAGATTTGGACCAGTTGACAATAGACTCTCTCTCTCGAGGTGGATTTCTCAGGATCTTCTGTCTCAGGGCACATGCTTCCAGAGACAATCCTGGGTGATTGTGATCACGGACGCCAGCCTGCTAAGCTGGGGAGCAGCCTGGGATTCGTTAAAGGCTCAGTGCCTATGGACTCAGTAGGAGTCTTCTCTCCCCATAAACATCTTGTAGTTGAGAGCAATCTTCAGTGCTCTAATGGCCTGGCCTCAGTTGTCCTTAGCCCGGTTTATCAGGTCCCAGTCGGAACAACATCACCTCAGTGGTTTACATCAACCACCAGGGAGGAAGTCGGAGTTCCTTGGCTTTGAAGGAGGTGACTTCGATTATTCAGTGGGCAGAAGCTCACAATTGTCTTCTATATGCCATCCACATTTCAGAAGTGGACAACTGGGAGGCGGATTTCCTGAGCAGACAGACTTTTCATCCCGGGAGTGAGCTCTTCACCCGGAGGTGTTCTCCACAGTAATCCTCAAGTGGGGGGTGCTGGAGTTGGATCTGATGGCGTCTCGTCAGAATGCAAAGCTTCCAAGGTACGGTTCAAGGTCAAGAGATCCTCAAGCTGCCTTGATAGATGCTCTGGCGGTTCCTTGTGATTTTGGTCTTGCATACCTGTTTCCTCCGTTTGCTCTCCTTCCACGAGTCATTGCTTGTATCAAACAGAAGAGAGCATCTGTAATTCTAATAGCTCCTGCATGGCCTCGCAGGATTTCGTTTGCAGACTTGGTGAAGATGTCTTCTCTTCCACCTTGCAGGTTACCTCTGAAGAAGGACCGTCTAACCCAGGGTCCTTTCCTCCATCCAAATCTTGTTTCTATGAAGCTGACTGCTTGAAGATAGAACGCTTAGTTCTGAGTAAGCGTGGGTTTTCTGAATCGGTCATTGATACCATGCTTCAGGCTTGCAAGCCTGTTACTCGTAAAATGTACCATAAGGTATGGCGTAAATAACTTTATTGGTGTAAATCTAAGGGCTAGAGAAAGGGTTGTCAGTCAGATTTCTGCATTATCTATTCTTTTATATAAGCGTCTGGTGGATGTGCTAGATGTTCTATCTTCTTGTCAGGCCCTGGTCAGAATCAGGCCTGTGTTTAAACCTGTTGCTCCTCCTTGGAGCCTTAACCTAGTTCTTAGAGTTTTGCAACAGGCTCCGTTTCAGCCAATGCATTACTCTTGTCTATAAGTGCGTAGGGTATTTTGGTGGTTCATTACCTGGACAATATCTTGGTTCAAGCTCTTTTTTTTTTTTTTTAAAGCACAATCTCATACCAACAGTCTCTTGCTGTTTCTTCAAAATATTTGTTAGAGAATCTATTTTAAAAAGAGTTATCTTTCTCCTTAAACCAGAGTCTTATTCCTAGGTATCATTATAGACTCAACTACCATGAGACTTTCTTTCACAGATCAAAGGAGATTAAAGTTAGATATCTTGATCAAGTCTTTATTCAGTTCCATTTCCTACGGTAGCTCTGTGCAATGAGGTGTTAGGTTTTATTATAGCAGCATCAGATTCTATTCCATTTGCTCATTTTCACATGAGTCCTCTTCAGCTGGACTGTTATCATGACAAACGCAAGTCTTTCAGGTTAGGGTGCAGTTTGGGGTTTCAAGAAAACACAAGGAGTTTGCTCTCTTTAGGAGACAAGGTTGCAAATAATCATTCTGAAACTCCATGCAATCTTCAGGTCCCTTCAAAACTGGTCTCACTTAAAAAAGAGAAACTTATATGCATTTTCCATCTGACAGTGTCACAGCAGTGTGTTATATAAATCATCAAGGTGGAACTTTCAGTTCCTTGGTGAGGAGAGAGGTCTCCTGATTATTTTAACTTGGGCAGAGAGGAATCTCTGTACAATCTATGCAGTTTATGTTCTAGGAGTGAGCAATTGGGAAGCAATTTTTCTCAGTCACCAATCTCTTCATCCTGGGGAGTGGTATCTTCATCTGGAGGTTTTCAATTAGATTGTAAAATGGCGGGTCTCCCAGAGATGGATCTGATGGCTTCTTGGTTGAACAACAAGCTTCCCAGATATTTTGCGAGATCCAAGGATTCTCAGGCAGAGTTTGTGGATGCTCTTGTAGCTCTTTGTTTTTTTCGTCTTTCATACATCTTTTCCACCTTTTTTTTCCAAGAATAATAGCCCAGATCAAGCAGAGGCCGTCATCGCTAATTTTAATTGTTCCAGTTTGGCCTTGCAGAACTTGGTTTGCAGATCTTGTTCAGATGTCCAGTTTTCCTCCATGGTCTCTTCCTCTGCACCACAACCTTCTATCTTAATGTCCTTTATACCCTCAAGATCTCAAGTGGCATGGAGATTGAACAGAGAGTTTTTTCTGATGCTGTCATTGGAATCTCGATTCAGGCCCATAAACCTGTGACAAGAAAGATTTATCACAAGGTTTGGAAAATGTTTCTTTGATGAGAAACAGGGTGTTAGCTGCCATTCTTTTCGAATTTCTAGAATTCTTCCATTTCTTCAGGAGACTTTGGATAAGTGTTTATCCGCTAGTTCTTTAAAATGTCAGATATCGGCTCTTTCAGTTTTGTTTCACAAGAAAATTGCAAAGATTTCTGATATTCAGAGTTTTGTTTAAGCTTTAGTCAGGATTAAGCCAATGATTAAACCAATTTCTCCTCCAAAGAACCTTAATTTGCCAAATTTTTCCTTGAACCTAATCACAATATAGATATTCAGCTTTTTGACTTGGGAACTTTTGTTTATCTTAGCATTTTGTTCTGCTAGAAGAATGTCTGAGTTGCCTGCTCTTTCTTGTGAGCCTCCTTATTTTCACCAGGGTAAGGCGGTTTTAAGGACTACATTTGATTTCTTGCCAAATTTTCAGATAACAGTAATGGGCAGATTGTTTTTCCATCTCTTTGTCCTAATCTAAAGAATTCTAAGGGAAGATTTCTTCATAATTTGGATGTTGTAGGAGCTTTGAAATTATTTTTCCAGGCATCTAAGAAGTGTAGACAATCCAACTTTTGTTTATTATTTTTTCTAGTTTTAGAAGGGGGTCAAAATACAGCAGTCATTACTTTAGCTCAACTTTTGATTTATAAGGCTTACTTGGAGATGGGACAGTCTCCTCCTAAACGTATTACTTCCAATTCTACTAAATCAGTATCTACTGAGTTTTTAAGAATGAGGCTTATTATATAACTGTATATCTATGCACATTACTACTTTTGTAGTTTTCGGTTGTAATGTTGCTTTCTGATCCTGTCCCTAAATTCACTTTAGAAGCCGAGTCCTCTAAACACTTTCTTACCAGTGTTAAATGTGTTTATTATAGATACGTTGAGGTTTTACCTCCAGCACAATTATGCAACAAATGTTGAATGTTGGCAGCTATACTGCCTTCAAGTAAGGTCAGTTCATAATTTACCTTTTTTTCGAGTTCTAGTCCTTTGGTAGGAGGCTTGGTTTTAGTTTATTCAGGATTCCTGGGATCTAAATTTAGTTTCTCAGAGTTACTGAATATGTTTTGGAACAGGGCTAGAAGTTTTTTTTCTGTCCTTTGTTCTGAAAAATCCTGTTTAGGTTTAAAGGGACAGTATACCCAAATACTTTTCTTTCCCAATGATCCATGTTAACTGCTGGAGTGTATTAACTTATTTACAATACTTCCTTAGCCTTTTGAAATAGCTGATTTAGCCTGTAGTATCTCTAGCTATACTGAAAGGTATAGGTTATTGAGTGACTATGTAAACACAGCCAGCATAAGAAATTAGACTCAAAGTAGTAGGTGGAAGAGATAACGTTGGAGCTATGTTATGTACCTGATAAATATATTTATTTCATGGTGAGAGTCATCGTGTCCATGAGAAACCACCCTGCTATTTTGGTGTTGCTTTATTTTCTTGTGCACATATTTTTCCCCTGCTCCTTTTTTTGTATTCTCTTGTTCTTTTCCTACCTTATTGGCTTGGCTATACGTCAAAGTAGTTTCCCGCAAGGTGCAATGGGTTTTGTAAAGCTCTTGGGCTTTGGGAATAGAGTAATTGCTGGGAGTAAAGGATCATGCACTCTCAAATTAATTTATTGGGTAAGCATAAATGATATGTTTTTGTCTCTTGGAAACCTTGATGAGATTTCTTTTTGAACCATTACAAGAAGCATCCCTATGTAATCTCACATTTCTTATGACCTTTATTTCACCCAGACAAATGGCTAAGCTGTAGAAACTGTCCTACCATTCTCCTATCTTGATTGTATGTCAAGATAATTTCATTTTCAGGCTATTTACATAGTTATTTCTAAGATAGTTTACTAGTTTTATACTTCTAAATGCATCAGACTTAAAAATCAGACATCATTTTGTACTGATAAAAAGCAAATCAATGTGAAATGGCTTTGGCTTTGCACCTTGGTTATTGCTTACTGTGGTCACATTTCTCAGACAAAAAATTGCAAGGAAACTGACACACTCCTGCACACTCAACCAGACCATTGATTGGATTGTTGTGGAACCTACAATTTCCATCTGGTTTATTATTTGTATTATGATAGGGAGGACCTGTGCAAAGCAGCAAGTTGGAGTTCTTCTCCCACGTTTCTATAAAATAAGATGTGCATGCCTCTGCTGGGGCAACGTTTGGAAGAGGCGTCTTCCATTCGGCATTGGTTTTGAAATAATACACATACCTCTGGTGTCAGCATGGGCAATATTTATTTTTCTGCCTACCATTGTACTTTCTTAGAAGGTGCAGGTTTTAGACGCTTGCTTTCTCTCTGGCCTGTAAAGTAAGCATCATTTTATTTCTATTTCATCTGCTAATAGTTCTCTTTTCTGTGCATCAGTTGCAGGGTTTTATTTTTTCTTAGGCTTCAGTGTCTGTGAACTATGCTACCACTCCTACGTTTTTGTAAATACATTTTCATATATTGTTTCTACTGTTTAAAGGGATATGAAACAAAAAATTTATTTTGTGATTCAGAAAGAGCATACAATTTAAAAAAAAAGTTTCCAATTTACTTCTGTTATCAAATTAGCTTCATTCCCATGATATACTGTGTTCAAGGGATACCTAGGTAGACATCTGGAGCACTACATGACATGAAGTACTGCTGCCATCTAGTGCTCTTGCAAAACTGCTTCTACATAGTGCTCCAAACATGGTCCGGCTCCTAAGCATACATTTTGTCCTTTTAAACAAAAGCAAGAGAACAAAGAAAAATTGATAATAGAAGTAAATGAGAAAATTATTTAAAATTACATGCTCTATCTCAATCATGAAAAAAAAATAGGCTTCATATCCTTTTAAAGGGACAGTCTACACCAGAATTTTTATTGTTTTAAAAGATAGATAATCCCTTTATTACCCATTCCCCAGTTTTGCATAACCAACACGGTTATATTAATATACTTTTAACCTCTGTGATTATCTTGTATCTAAGCCTCTGCAAACTGCCCCTTTATTTCAGTTCTTTTGACAGACTTGCAGTTTAGCCAATAAGTGCCTGCTCCCAGATAACTTCACGTGCACGAGCATAGTGTTATCTATATGAAATACGTGAACTATCACCCTCTAGTGGTGAAAAACTGTTAAAATGCATTCTGAAGACTAAATGACTTCCGGTGGGCGGCTCTAGAAGATGGCTGTGAGCTCCTCTAGCTCTGAAGAAAATCTCCTATAACCCCAGCAATTTCGCCACCCTTCTATGCCATCTGCATCTCCCTTGACAGATAAGCTGTCCGGGAAACCTTGGCAGATAGAAGCATTCTACCTGCTTCTTCCCCGGAAGGCATTAAACTAACTTACACTCCGTAGGAGTTATTGCGCAATGGAGCCGGACAGAGACATTGCCGCACAGATAAGCACTACATTTTTGCCCATTTTTGAGCGTCTTTTCCGAAGTTATAAAAGTCTACAAGAAGAGGTTCAAACAGCTAAAGGAACTTATCCCTCAGAATTCGATGAGACATCGACGCTGATATCTACCTCTATGTATGATAATGAGGCCACGTCATATCACCAACAGTCAAAGCACGATTCCTCATGCAGTACCGTCGGGCTAGAGGCCACACAGCCTGATTTGAGCACTGACAGAATGCTAGCCCGCAACCCCTGGATACCGTCCTTGCTAAATGGGGCCAATTACCACAGCTCTATATCCGCTCTACAATACACTACTACAGAAGCTCTACAACACATCACCCCTCCACGCTTACCCATATCATCAGCAGACTGGCTCTCTGTGTCATCGGGGCTCTGGCTGAGGGCGCATTGTGCGCGCAGAGGAGAGAGACATGACCGGCACCTACTGACATCTGCAACAGGTGTCTCTATGATGGTGCGCACACATGCTAGGACAAATCTCACGGTGTTTAACACTATTTGGCGCACTTTGGATTCTCCGATGAAAAATGATGGCTGCCATGGCTCAGGATTCATGGGTGAGAATGTCATACCGAGGAGCGGAGTAGGGTGATTTTATACACCACGTCAGTGTAAGCTGCTCCTGAGGCGGCTGTCCTTACTTGTGGGTCATAACTTTCTAACCCCTACATGCTGGTAATTAATAACCTCCTTACGAGACTGGCTATTGAACGCACTGTGGGACGGTTTATTCTGGTTTGCCATGTTTTTAATCTATCAGCATCCAAACTGCAATGGAAGCCATCAGATGCAAATCTGTGACTACCACTTAACATTCTAGATCTGCATTCCTGGATGGCCGATCTGAGACTAACACATGTATCTGTGAAAACTTGTCATATCCTAGTTAGATCGAGAGTAGCTGCCAGCCTTTTCTGTTATTTTATGTTTTCACCCTTTTAACAGTAGAATCATTGTGCTTTCATTAGACACATCTCTTACACTACCTCTGCCAACTTAAACTGTCGTCTCACCACTTATCTGTACTTGTCTCATTGCTTTGCAAGATCTGTACGTGCACATGCTCCATGCATATCTATTGTAGATGACTAGGTAATCGCATAGATTTTCCTATCAGGATAGTCAAGCATGCAGTATTGGGCAATGTAACATAGCAGTTATTGGAATGCTTGCCCCTTCTATTATTGCCCTTATTCACCACCCACTGCCTGTTAGATTGCTGCTAAGTTGCCTATATTTCTCAATATATACGCTTCTGCTTTATTTTAGCATACACCAGCATTTGTTTCTCATTTAGCTAGGATATTTAACTACTAGTAGGGGATGGCTTGTGATGTGTTCTAGCTGGGGGCCATGAGACACAGGGAGGTTACCCAGAGTGTGCTCTTGCATTGATACTACATGTATGTCATAGATCATAGTTTCACTTTACCAGGACGTAGAAATTATAATACTCCCTGCTCTTTGTCTGTTGTTTTCGATGTGTTGTAGGGTTCTTAATCTGCTCTCTGCTTTGTAATCCTAATTGGCACCATAGGACCTAGTAGATATAGTACTGTATGGACAATATTAGGCAAGATGGGCAAGGTTTGTTTTTCCTTCTTTAGCTTAGTGTAGTTAAGTTTTATTTTAATTTTTAATTTAGTTAGGTAGGGGCATCATATGGTATATCTGTTAATTATGGGGGCGGCTAGTTAGTAAATTCGACTGAGGACATAAAAACGCCTTATAGTTGCCGAAATTTGCAGCGTACACTTCTCCATAACTTTCCTGTGCACTAGACCCGCCATTTTGTGCACCTAGCATGACATAATGCCTACTCAGTTTCTCCCACTCTTACAAATATCTAATATCTCTGTAAAATTGAGTATGCGAAAGTAATGCAGATATCATTCCTGACATAATGCATTTAGCCCTGATGAGTTGAGTCGAGTTTGGTTTAGTTTAGTTTAGCTTAATTTACTTTAATAGTTCAGTTTTAGTTTTAGTTATAATTATTACAAAAAACCCCAATGGTAAATGCACCAACCACATTTCGTAACCATTATAATCTCTAGTGATGCAACTGTATGAACGATTGTTTGGAATTTGCTTACTTATAAATATTTTGTCGTGCTATGGTAATCTGTCTTAACCACCCTGCGAGGTGGAATGTTGCATGCGTGTCCTAAATGTACTCACTGTTGGAAATAAATAAAATTAAAAAAAAAAAAAAAATGCATTCTGAAAAGAGGTGGCCTTCAATGTCTAAGAAATTAGCATATGAACCTCCTAGGTTAAGCTTTCAACTAAGAATACCAAGAGAACAAAGCAAAATTGGTGATAAAAGTAAATTGGCAAATTGTTTAAAATTACATGCCCTATCTGAATCATGAAAGTTTATTTTGGCCTAGACTGTCCCTTTAAGTTTAATTAAAAAATGGGCTTCGCTCCTCACCTTTGAAAGCATCAAGGTTTTTATTTTGAAAATTCTCTTCTCTAGATTGATGATAGAGAATTACAGAATTGCGACAAATGAATGATTGATGAGTCAAGTAAATTGTCTGCCTTATAATAAAATAATATATACTTACATTTGCACATTTAAATGACTGGTATCATATTTGGAAATTGTTTCTACTTAAAGGGACATGAAACCCAAAAATGTTCATTCATTGTTTAGGTAGAACATACAATTTTAAACAACTTTCCAGTTTACATCTATTAACAAATTTGCTTCATTCTCTTGATATCATTTGTTGAAGGAGAAGCAATGCACTACTGGTTTCTAACTAAACACATTGGTGAGCCAATGGCAATTGTTATATATCTTCAGCCACCAATCTGCAGTGAGAACCTAGGTTCTTTGCTGCTTCTGAGCTTACCTAGATGAACTTTTCAGCAAAGGATAACAAGATAAGGAAGCAAATTAAATAATAGAAGTAAATTGGAAAGTTGTTTAAAATGGTATGCTCTGTCTGAATCATGAAAAAAAAAAGGGTTTCATTTCCCTTTAAGAGCATCAAACAAATCCGGTACATTTCCCGGTAATAAATCTTCTTGAACTGTGTAGGTCTACATTTGAAATTATTTACAAGACTGTGACAGACAATAGTCCTATAAAAGTGAAGCCCAGGTTACTTGTACTTTCCTTTATTCTAGAAACCTTTAGATATTAGGGAATATGTGAAATTAAAGCAGTTAATAAACTAATATTTGACTTTTTAGATTCTGTATAAAGAATGCAAAGGGAGCTGTAAAACAATGATTGATTACTCAGAAGAGAGATAATGGGCACATTTGATTATCTTTGTGTCCTGAGTAAGTGGAGTTCCATGATGCTATAATTATAGTGAGTAGGCAAGCGATGTAATAAAGTGTTTGGGTTACCCAACAGGCTGGATAGGGAAAGATGGTTGCTGCAAAGACAGAGGTAGACATGACACTACATATTTAGGTCTAACTCATAGACACAAGTCTAAAGTGACCTATTCATTGTGATAGCTTGTCTTGGTCTTTCAAAACCTTGACAAAAACGTCCTGTTAGTTAAAGGGACACTGAACCCAATTTTTTTTCTTTTGTGATTCAGATAGAGCATGGCATTTTAAGAAACTTTCTAATTTACTTTTATTATCAAATTTTCTTCATTCTCTTGGTATCTTTATTTGTAATGCAAAAATGTAAGTTTAGATGCCGGCCCATTTTTGCCGAACAACCTGGGTTGTTCTTGCTGATTGGTGGATAAATTCATCCACTAATAAAAAAGTGTTGTCCAGAGTTCTGAACAAAAAAACCCACTTAGCTGCCTTCTTTTTCAAATACAGATAGCAAGAGAACGAAGAAACATTGATAATAGTAGTAAATTAGAAAGTTGCATGCTCTATCTGAATCACGAAAGAAAAAATTTGGGTTCAGTGTCCCTTTAAATCCTAAGAATGATATGATTATTATTTATTTTAAAATACCTAATTTAGTTGTGAGAAAATAAATGGGATATAGTTTAAAATTAAGAGAAGGTTGCACAGTGAAATGAAATAAAAGAATCAGGTTTCTCTTGTTAAGTGTATCCAGTCCACGGATCATCCATTACTTATGGGATATTAACTCCTCCCCAACAGGAAGTGCAAGAGGATTCACCCAGCAGAGCTGCTATATAGCTCCTCCCCTAACTGCCATTACCAGTCATTCTCTTGCACCCAACGACTAGATAGGATGTGTGAGAGGACTATGGTGATTATATTTAGTTTTATACCTTCAATCAAAAGTTTGTTATTTTATAATAGCACCGGAGTGTGTTATTCCTTCTCTGGTAGAATTTGAAGAAGAATCTACCTGAGTTTTTACTATGATTTTAGCCGGCGTAGTTAAGATCATATTGCTGTTTCTCGGCCATCTGAGGAGAGGTAAACTTCAGATCAGGGGACAGCGGGCAGATTAATCTGCAAAGAGGTATGTAGCAGCTTATTATTTTCTGACAATGGAATTGATGAGAAAATTCTGCCATACCGATATAATGTAAACTCAGCCTTAAATGCAGTAGCAGCAACTGGTATCAGGCTGTCATGTATGTATATTTTACACTTCAGTATTCTGGGGAATGGCACTTCACTGGAATTATACTGTGTGCATAAGACTTTAGCCTAATTTGCAGGGACTGGCAACAGGCTCTTTAATAACACTTAATTTATGTTAAACGTTTTTTGCTGGCATGTAAAATCGTTTCATTTTCTGAGGTACTGGGTGAATAAAATGTTTTGGGCATTATTTTTTCCACTTGGCAGTTGTTTTATTTAATTTATGACAGTTTACTGATCTCTCTCACTGTTGTGTGTGAGGGGGAGGTCAAAAAATTCAGTCAGAAGCTCATTGTATTTCCTGCATGATCCGGTTCATCTCTACAGAACTCAGGGGTCTTCAAAACTTGTTTTGAGGGAGGTAATCATTCACAGCAGAGCTGTGAGATTGTAGTTGACTGTGATAAAAAACGTTTATTTCTGTAACTTTTTTTTCTGCTATCAGGGTTAGTTATCCTTCGCTAATGGGAACAAGCCTTTGCTAAAATTGTGTTTTTTACAAAGATTTGATGCTATAACCTTTCAGTTTATTAACTTTCAACTGTCATAACTCTTTCTGTGCTTCTTATAGGCACAGTACGTTTTCATATTATAGTAAATTACTTGAAAAGTATTTCCAAGTTGCTAGTTTATTTGCTAGTGTGTTAAACATGTCTGATTCAGAGGAAGACATCTGTGCTATATGTGCTAATGCCAAAGTGGAGCCCAATAGAAATTTATGTACTAACTGTATTGATGCTACTTTAAATAAAAGTCAATCTGTACAAATTGAACACATTTCACCAAACAACGAGGGGAGAGTTATGCCGACTAACTCGCCTCACGTGTCAGTACCTGCATCTCCCGCTCGGGGGGTGCGTGATATTGTGGCGCCGAGTACATCTGGGCGGCCATTACAAATCACATTACAGGATATGGCTACTGTTATGACTGAAGTTTTGGCTAAATTACCAGAACTAAGAGGTAAGCGTGATCACTCTGGGGTGAGAACAGAGTGCGCTGATAATGTTAGGGCCATGTCAGATACTGCGTCACAACTTACAGAACATGAGGACGGAGAGCTTCATTCTGCGGCTGACGGTTCTGATCCAAACAGATTGGATTCAGATATTTCAAATTTTAAATTTAAGCTGGAAAACCTCCGTGTATTACTAGGGGAGGTGTTAGCGGCTCTGAATGATTGTAACACAGTTGCAATACCAGAAAAAATGTGTAGGTTGGATAAATATTTTGCGGTACCGTCGAGTACTGACGTTTTTCCTATACCTAAGAGACTTACTGAAATTGTTACTAAGGAGTGGGATAGACCCGGTGTGCCGTTCTCACCCCCTCCGATATTTAGAAAGATGTTTCCAATAGACACCACCACACGGGACTTATGGCAAACGATCCCTAAGGTGGAGGGAGCAGTTTCTACTTTAGCTAAGCGTACCACTATCCCGGTGGAGGATAGCTGTGCCTTTTCAGATCCAATGGATAAAAAGTTAGAGGGTTACCTTAAGAAAATGTTTGTTCAACAAGGTTTTATATTGCAACCCCTTGCATGCATTGCGCCTGTCACGGCTGCAGCAGCATTTTGGTTTGAGTCTCTGGAAGGGACACTTGAATCAGCTCCATTAGATGAGATTACACACAGGCTTAAAGCTCTTAAGTTAGCTAACTCATTTATTTCAGATGCCGTAGTACATTTAACTAAGCTTACGGCTAAGAATTCCGGATTCGCCATTCAGGCGCGCAGAGCACTGTGGCTAAAATCCTGGTCAGCTGACGTTACTTCTAAGTCTAAATTTCTTAATATACCTTTCAAAGGGCAGACCTTATTCGGGCCCGGATTGAAAGAAATTATCGCTGACATTACAGGAGGTAAAGGCCATGCCCTGCCTCAAGACAGAGCCAAACCTAAGGCTAGACAATCTAATTTTCGTTCCTTTCGGAATTTCAAAGCAGGAGCAGCATCAACTTCCTCTGCTCCAAAACAAGAAGGATCTGTTGCTCGCTACAGACAAGGCTGGAGACCTAACCAGTCCTGGAACAAGGGCAAGCAGGCCAGGAAACCTGCTGGTGCCCCTAAAACAGCATGAATTGAGGGCCCCCGATCCGGGAACGGATCTAGTGGGGGGCAGACTTTCTCTCTTCGCCCAGGCTTGGGCAAGAGATGTCCAGGATCCCTGGGCGCTAGAGATAATATCTCAGGGATACCTTCTGGACTTCAAATACTCTCCCCCAAGAGAGAGATTTCATCTGTCAAGGTTGTCAACAAACCAAATAAAGAAAGAGGCATTTCTACGCTGCGTACAAGAGCTTTTATTAATGGGAGTAATCCATCCAGTTCCACGGTCGGAACAGGGACAAGGGTTTTACTCAAATCTGTTTGTGGTTCCCAAAAAAGAGGGAACTTTCAGGCCAATCCTGGATTTAAAGATCCTAAACAAATTCCTAAGAGTTCCATCGTTCAAAATGGAGACTATTCGGACAATTTTACCTATGATCCAAAAGGGTCAGTACATGACCACAGTGGATTTAAAGGATGCTTACCTTCACATACCGATTCACAAAGATCATTACCGGTATCTAAGGTTTGCCTTTCTAGACAGGCATTACCAGTTTGTAGCTCTTCCATTCGGATTGGCTACGGCTCCGAGAATCTTCACAAAGGTTCTGGGTGCTCTTCTGGCGGTACTAAGACTGCGAGGAATTGCGGTAGCTCCGTACCTAGACGACATTCTGATACAAGCTTCAAGCTTTCAAACTGCCAAGTCTCATACAGAGTTAGTACTGGCATTTCTAAGGTCGCATGGATGGAAGGTGAACGAAAAGAAGAGTTCTCTCTTTCCACTCACAAGAGTTCCCTTCTTGGGGACTTTTATAGATTCTGTAGAAATGAAGATTTACCTAACAGAAGACAGGTTAACAAAGCTTCAAAATGCATGCCGTGTCCTTCATTCCATTCAACACCCGTCAGTAGCTCAATGCATGGAGGTGATCGGCTTAATGGTAGCAGCAATGGACATAGTACCCTTTGCACGCCTACATCTCAGACCGCTGCAATTGTGCATGCTAAGTCAGTGGAATGGGGATTACTCAGACTTGTCCCCTACTCTGAATCTGGATCAAGAGACCAGAAATTCTCTTCTATGGTGGCTTTCTCGGCCACATCTGTCCAGGGGGATGCCATTCAGCAGGCCGGACTGGACAATTGTAACAACAGACGCCAGCCTACTAGGTTGGGGCGCTGTCTGGAATTCTCTGAAGGCTCAGGGACAATGGAATCAGGAGGAGAGTCTCCTACCAATAAACATTCTGGAATTGAGAGCAGTTCTCAATGCCCTTCTGGCTTGGCCCCAGTTAACAACTCGGGGGTTCATCAGGTTTCAGTCGGACAACATCACGACTGTAGCTTACATCAACCATCAGGGAGGGACAAGAAGCTCCCTAGCAATGATGGAAGTATCAAAGATAATTCGCTGGGCAGAGTCTCACTCTTGCCACCTGTCAGCAATCCACATCCCGGGAGTGGAGAACTGGGAGGCGGATTTCTTAAGTCGTCAGACTTTTCATCCGGGGGAGTGGGAACTTCATCCGGAGGTCTTTGCCCAAATACTTCGACGTTGGGGCAAACCAGAGATAGATCTCATGGCGTCTCGACAGAACGCCAAGCTTCCTCATTACGGGTCCAGATCCAGGGATCCGGGAGCGGTTCTGATAGATGCTTTGACAGCACCTTGGACCTTCGGGATGGCTTATGTGTTTCCACCCTTCCCGATGCTTCCTCGATTGATTGCCAGAATCAAACAGGAGAGAGCATCAGTGATTCTAATAGCGCCTGCATGGCCACGCAGGACTTGGTATGCAGATCTAGTGGACATGTCATCCTGTCCACCTTGGTCGCTACCTCTGAAACAGGACCTTCTGATCCAGGGTCCCTTCAAACATCAAAATCTAATTTCTCTGAAGCTGACTGCTTAGAAATTGAACGCTTGATTTTATCAAAACGTGGTTTTTCTGAGTCAGTTATTGATACCTTAATACAGGCTAGGAAGCCTGTTACCAGAAAGATTTACCATAAGATATGGCGCAAATACTTATATTGGTGCGAATCCAAGAGTTACTCATGGAGTAAGGTTAGGATTCCGAGGATATTGTCTTTTCTACAAGAAGGTTTAGAAAAGGGTTTATCCGCTAGTTCCTTAAAGGGACAGATTTCAGCTCTGTCCATTCTTTTACACAAACGTCTGTCAGAAGTTCCGGACGTTCAAGCTTTTTGTCAGGCTTTAGCTAGGATCAAGCCTGTGTTTAAAACTGTTGCTCCACCATGGAGTTTGAACTTAGTTCTTAATGTTTTACAGGGGGTTCCGTTTGAACCCCTTCATTCCATTGATATCAAGTTGTTATCTTGGAAAGTTCTGTTTTTAATGGCGATTTCCTCGGCTCGAAGAGTCTCTGAGTTATCTGCCTTACATTGTGATTCTCCTTATCTGATTTTTCATTCAGACAAGGTAGTTCTGCGTACTAAACCTGGGTTCCTACCTAAGGTGGTCACTAACAGGAATATCAATCAAGAGATTGTGGTTCCATCTTTGTGTCCTAATCCTTCTTCGAAAAAGGAACGTCTGCTACACAATCTAGATGTAGTCCGTGCCCTGAAATTTTATCTACAGGCAACTAAGGATTTTCGACAAACGTCTTCCCTGTTTGTCGTTTATTCTGGTCAGAGGAGAGGTCAAAAAGCTTCGGCTACCTCTCTCTCTCCTTTTGGCTTCGTAGCATAATACGGTTAGCCTATGAGACTGCTGGACAGCAGCCTCCTGAAAGAATTACAGCACATTCTACTAGAGCTGTGGCTTCCACTTGGGCCTTTAAGAATGAGGCTTCTGTTGAACAGATTTGCAAGGCTGCAACTTGGTCTTCTCTTCATACTTTTTCCAAATTTTACAAATTTGACACTTTTGCTTCTTCGGAGGCTGTTTTTGGGAGAAAGGTTCTTCAGGCAGTGGTTCCTTCCGTATAAAGAGCCTGCCTGTCCCTCCCGTCATCCGTGTACTTTAGCTTTGGTATTGGTATCCCATAAGTAATGGATGATCCGTGGACTGGATACACTTAACAAGAGAAAACATAATTTATGCTTACCTGATAAATTTATTTCTCTTGTAGTGTATCCAGTCCACGGCCCGCCCTGTCACTTTAAGGCAGGTAATTTTTCCATTAAACTACAGTCACCACTGCACCCTATGGTTTTCCTTTCTCTGCATGTTTTCGGTCGAATGACTGGTAATGGCAGTTAGGGGAGGAGCTATATAGCAGCTCTGCTGGGTGAATCCTCTTGCACTTCCTGTTGGGGAGGAGTTAATATCCCATAAGTAATGGATGATCCGTGGACTGGATACACTACAAGAGAAATAAATTTATCAGGTAAGCATAAATTATGTTTTTCTATATAACCGATGCAAAACTTAAAGTGATGATAAACTCTCCCCTTTATAAAAACAGATTTGTAATGTTAGTGATATTTTAGATGCAGTTTAATTCATCAGTTGCAATGAAGTTGCGCTATAACTTACTTTTAATGTAGAAATGAAATTCAAATTCCCCCGCTCCGCCACCCTCTTCAAAAGTCAATTTGTCTGTGAGCTAAATATTTGAACTGTTCTCTAATCAGCGCTCTTCCCCTTTGGGTATATTTTGTTGTAACTAGAGCGCTGATTGGACAACAGTTCAAACCATTAGCCTCACAGAAAATTTTAATTTTAAGTGGGTGGCAGAACGTGGGGTATTTGAATTTCATATCTATATTAAAAAGTAAGTTATAGGGCAACTTGGTTACAACTGAGGATCTGTTTTTATAAGGGGGATAGTTTAGCGTCACTTTAATGGGCAGCACAGCTTTGTGTCTATGTATCCCAACACTTAACATTTTATCCATCATAGGAGCCAGGCCATTCATTTTGTATGGAGGTATACACAGAATAATCTAAAAAGGTAGGGTTAAAATACTAGGAATCATGGCATTCTCGGTAGGGAATTTATCAAGCCCTTGTTTATCCAAATAAATTAAATTTGTGTTTAGCAATTAATTATTACACAGGATACACATTAACAAGCATGTGTGAAATTATTTGCTAATTATTTTCTCAGTGTTTAATTGTGCATAAAGGAAGACATGGAGTGAATAACCATGTTTCATGCCTATTTCGAGCCAGCATGACTGTGCTTGGTCCTTGGTACAAACTGTCCCTATAATGCCCTTAGCCCTTTTTCATTGTATTATTCTTTCTCCAGCACAGATCATCACATGGGTATTTTCTTCTATGACTTGTGATCAGAATGAATAATGTAAGAAAGGCAGTTATTATATATATAAAAAAGTTTATTTCTAAACTGTGTAGAACCATATGTTTACTGCATATGGTTTAGCCAGAAAGGTCATCTTAGTCATCAGGATTTGAACACTGCACAAACAAAGCAGTTGTAAAGGTTAACTAACCTCTGCACCAAAAGGAGCTGCACAGCAATTAATTGATTTGTGCTTGGTTTTCAATGAGTTTTTCCCATCCACTGTACCTGGTTTATGGTAAAACAGAGAGGGTAGTCCCCCACTCATCGATCTATTATGCTGCAGACCTTAAATTAATTAAAAGAAAATCATTAGGGCATGGCTGATTTATATGCTGAATGAATAAACTGTACGCTTGTTTTTACAATTGATCTCTGCTACAATAACCAGTTCACACTGAGATCTTGTTAAAGGGACATTAAACACTAAATACATGCTAGATAGAATGATGCATTCAAAGAAAAGATTAGTCCATGACTAACATGTAGATGTATTTTTTAAAGTTTCATTAGTTGTTTAAAAAGTGACAAAATAAGTGTAAAGTTTTAGTGTCTATAAAACACTGGGAGCTGCCATGTTGTAACTTGTGTTACCTTCTCTGCTGTGGCCAATTAGAGTCAGTTATAAATAGGTCACTAGAGTGTGCAGCCAATGGTTGTGCTGGATTTAACAGTGTTCTGCTCTTCCATTTCTAACAGGAACTGAAAAGCTCACAATTTCAGAATGGAATTACAGGCAAAGAGGACAAAATATATAATGAAAGTATATTGCAGAGTTCTTTTTTTTTATATTTTTATTTATATCCAACTGAGAGTACATACATAACATAGCATAACAACTTCGCACCTCGCAGGGCGCACCGTAAAGAAAAAAATACTTTTCCGTAATAAAAGTTAACTTAAACTTGCAGATTAATCACGTCAACAAATTAAATTAAAATTAAGATCATCAATAACCATCAAACTATGGAAATGTTCTATATACCTGTACTTCAGAGTTGGGATTTTAATCTGCCTATATATTTTTCCTCAGTTTTATCCCTAAGTCATAGTACAACAATATTACATATAGGCCCCTGGTTTAGGCCTATATCTTACACCTATGCTCTAACGAGGGGAGAGAGGGGATAAGAAAAGGAGAGAAAAGAGAAAAAAAAAAAAAAAAACCCTCCTGTCTAAACAATCTGGTTACCAAATCCCTAATAAAATTATCTCTGTGTTTCTGAAGGGGAAGATAAGGTGTTCTCTCTCATTGACTGCGAAGCTTTTAATAAATAAAGACCACTTATTAAAAAAAAACCGAATATCTTGGTCGCTATTCAAATCAACATTATATTGTTCAAGTACATATTGTTTTTTTCAGATAATTTTTTACTTCTACTATACTAGGGACATCCTTTATCTTCCATTTTCTGAATATTAGACTTCTAACTGCCAAAATGATTACATTAATTATCTTCCTATGTTGTGGGTATTGCTCATCGTCCCACAGACATACTATCTGTCTTATATTGAGAGTCCCAATAGGGAGTTTCAGAGATTTAGAGACCCAGAACGCCACCTTCTGCCAGATCTGATTTATCTTAGGGCAATTCCAAATCATATGGACCAAATTAGCCCCTAAATAAGAACATTTAGGGCAAGCCTTGAATGATAGGTTACCCCACTTATACCCTTTTTCTGGAGTATAGTAACTTCTGTGTAAGAGCTTCACATGAGATTCAATCCAAGTAGAGGATAGTGTACTTTGGGCTACCAGATCTAGTGATCTTTTTATATGTGAGATACTTATCTCTATCCCCGGAGTTAATTTGCCCCATTGTTGAGATATTTCTCTTAAATTAAGGTCATTTGATCTAGAGAGTATTATTTGATAACCTACAGAAATTGAAAAGAGCCCGTTTTTGGCCATGGTAATCCAGTTCTCGACTTCTCCCCAACTCCAGTTCAGCTCAAAATTTTTCATAAGTCTATTGGCATAATGTCTAATTTGTAAATAGGCATAGAAATCTTTATTGTCTAGGTTAAATTCTTGCTTTAAATTACTAAATGTCTTGATTGTGGAATTCTCAACATCCAATAGCTGGACAATCCTACTAAGCCCTAGGTCCCTCCAGATCTGAAAGACTTTTGATTGAGAACCCTCTTGAAATTCTGGATTTCCCAGGATCGTTTGATATCTAGAGATATTAGTTTTAAGCCCTAGTAAACTAATAATTTTCCGCCAGGCTAAAATAGGAACATAAATAGATTTCATTTGCTTGATTATCCTAGGACATTGCAGAGTTCTTTTATTATATACAATTTATCATTTTATATTACCATCTCAAAGTGTTTATTGTCCCTTTAAGAAAGTGGAATCTTTCTGGAGAAAAGGCTATGATCCTAACTATTCCCTAAACAAATGCAGGAGGACGTCTTGAAAATGTGCTGGTTCTGCAGTAATGATGCTCATTGGATTTTGCTAAGATGGGGGGGTTGGACCTTTAGTTGAGTTGTGAGCTCACTAGCCCCATCAATGGAAAGTAATATAAATCACAAACCTATTGTATTTAACATAGTTGATAATACTTTAAGGTCCCCATTTATGAAGCTATGAACTGCTGGTTTGTGGGTTAACTCATGTCAATATTTGCACATGGATTATTATTATTATTATCGGTTATTTGTAGAGCGCCAACAGATTCCGCAGCGCTAACAAGCAGTTATCCTTATTAGAAATAATAAGACGTTTGCGGTATTGAATATGCAAGCTATCATCATTCTCATTAAATAAATTTATTTATTATTATTATTATTTTTTGTTTTTTTTGTTTTCAAAAGAGCTTTATTGTAAGGAGTCAAAGTGCACATTACATGTTATTTTCAAGCAACGAACCATTGACAGTAATACAAGAATGTCTTATAACCAATAAGCAAATGATGAGTGATATCACGAATAATATTTCTCAAAGTACATGTGATCAGGTCCATTGGTTATCATATTAGTGCAGCCCTGAGAACTTATGGAACAAATATAAACATGTATACAAATACGTAAACACATTGCAGAGTAAATGACAAATTATCCGTTATTTACAACATATCTTTGTCCATTAGCAACAACAGCCCTCATTTGTTTATGAGCCCATTGACTGATCATATGGTGACATAGAAATATTACCTCTTGGGGAGAAGACAACATTTCAATTGCGTAGCTACCGTTACTGTTATGGAGATACATGGGCCAATACTAAGTACAGCTTTTATGCGTCTCTAGTTACCTAGAACAAAATAATTTCTAACAAAATATGAAAATGCAAACATAGTTATTAAAGGGGGGTTGCTACCAAATATGGTGATTTGGGGTCAAATGTTTACAAACATTGTTCATGTATTTTCCAGGGTTTGAGGGAGGCAACCATAAAGGAAAAGCTTTTGGGGCTCGTAATGCAGGATAAACTTATCATGGCAGAGCAGTATTAACTGAGTGAGATATGTATTGAGCCAACTTTACATGTGGGGATGCTATGTTTTTAAGAGGGTATCCAGCTAGTGATGTTTTAGACCAGAGATCTCTTTACCCTGTATCAAGTCGTGTGCTCTGCAAAGTTGCGGCTAATATGCCGTCTATAGTATTATTTGGTACATCGATCACATGCTCGTATGGTGCTGGTGGTTATTGCACTTTGTGATAACATAGTCCCAAAGCAATGACGGTTATCTTCAATTCAGATCCTCTCCTCTCATCTGGCTTACTGTGTGGCCAGATCGTAAAGTGGCAGCTGATGCACCGTTAATACTTTTTGTCATTGCAAGCAGCCCTGATGATGCTGATGGTGGTCGGGTGTTACTGTGCAGCTCAGGGTCTTTGTCAGGATCTTTCCGTTCATCAAGCATAGTCCCAGCTGATTCCCCGTGAACAGGTAGGGCCCGTGCAGACATTTCTGGAAGCCATGTGGTATGTGATTGGCTTCCAGCTACTCCGATGTCCTTCAGCACAGCCGGTAAGCTAGCCAAGGCTTTCTCTCTGCTATAGGAAAGGTGATCGGTCTCTCGGGGGACATTGGTAATTACTTGGTCTTCCCATTGCTTTGGTGGGGCAGTTAGAAGTAAAGGTCTCACCTCTGTTATTGCTCCCCTCTGGACGCCATTTTTAGTTTCGGGCATTGTAAAGTACTGGTCTGATGCATCGGTATGTGAATGCCTGTGGCCAGTGTTCTCTGTAGGGACTTTGTAAGACGAGTTTTGGTACATCTTGTCAAGCAGGCTATCCAACTTTGTGAAAAACTGGTTAAGTTCCTGTTCTAGTTCCATCTCCCAAGCGTTCACCATTTTAGAATAGCCTGTTGCCCGGTAATTTGCAGAATAAAGATCATTCATGTTGTGAGCTATGTAGTGATATGCTGAGTTGTGCACTGTTGCTGAGAAGGTCAGTAATGCAGTCTCCCGCTGCCAGCACTGGTAACCCGGAGGAGCTGGGGGGGGGGGGGTGTTGCAACCTATGTGTAGGCCGCTGCCTTAGGTATTAAGCTTCCGAACTGTGTCTCCGTTTTCATAAATACAGCAAAGGAAAGTTGGGTTATGTTCACCTTATGTTAGGCAACAATAGCTTGTTTCAAGATTTGCTGTTAAAGGGACATTAAACACTTTGAGATGGTAATATAAAATTATAAATTGTATATATAAAACAACTCTGCAATATTCTTTCATTATTTATTTTGTCCTCTTTGCCTGTAATTCCATTCTGAAATTGTGAGCTTTTCAGTTCCTGTTAGAAATGGAAGTGTAGAACACTGTTAAATCCAGCACAACCATTGGCTGCACACTCTAATCACCTATGTATAACTGTCCCTAATTGGCCACAGCAGAGAAGGTAACACAAGTTACAACATGGCAGCTCCCAGTGTTTTATAGGCACTAAAACTTTACACTTATTTTGTCACTTTTTAAACAACGAATGAAATTTTAAAAAATACATCTACATGTTAGTCATGGACTAATCTTTTCTTTGAATGCATCATTCTATCTAGCATGTATTTAGTGTTTAATGTCGCTTTAAAGACTCTAAATCGGCGGATTAAAGAGAGATCTTACAGAGCTGACAGTAAATGCGACTGGTTAGGTACGCCATTCGGACACGCCTCCATTATTATTTTTAACAGCAAATAAGCCACAGTGTGCAATCAGCATGCCTTTTTTAAAGTTATCATTAATTCAATCAATCTGTCTGCATGCATAGCAGTATCTAGCTGCATTATTTACATGCCAATAGGGGATCCAGACAGACATCTGGAATGTCAATAAAGTGATTTTCCTGGAACAGAGAACATAATAGTTGCAGAGCATAAATTACTTTTTATTGCACTGACCGTAAACGTTCATGGAGACTTTGTGGCACAGGTTTGCCATTCAGAACCTTCACAGACGCAGGAGACGGCTTGGCAATAAAAAAACAGGCAGCAATTGTCCTTCTTAGAAGATGTAGTCAAATCAGGCCATCCTTGGTATATTGTAACCACTTGCCACACTCCATTTATTTGCTGTCAGGACTTTTAAATTGGTAACCAGCATCCTAATTGTAATGAGCCAAATGGCATTTTCTCGTCGCCACAGCACAATTTTGAATACACGTTGTACCTTTTTTTGCTTGATATGCCAGTCTATTGCACACACCACTTCTACAAATTTCTGGGGTACCTCATATACTTGGTACATATACATATTTGTGCTGCATTCTATTGCATTTGTCTCTTACTTTGAGAGACATAGAGAGCATTCCTAATGCAGCTGAAGAGCTTTTAATGATTCCTTTCCTATTATGCATTTAAAAGATATCTCATAGGGCCTGGCAGTTCTTACGGTAGCTTATGTTATAAACAAGCCTTATTATATCCAGCCCTGTGGTTCCACCTTGGTAAAGAAAAGCATCCTTTAAGAAATCATACACATACCACTCAAAGTGTTCTATAAATACAGGTTGTATGTGAAAGAGTGAAAAGAGACAGAGCAGTGATTATAAACTCCGGGGGGGGGGGGGGGGGGGGAGATTGGGGAATCCTGGATCCTCTGTGAAGTATTCTTACTTACAATACTGCTCCTATAATTGAATGGAAAATCACTGTTTCTTACTAAATGGGAGCATCGATACTACTGAGTTGGCAGAGGTCATTTCATTAATGCTGGGGTTGGGGTTAGACATAATTCCCATATGCTAAAACTAATTGAAAGTGATGCAGCATAATAATAATTACCTCAAAATTTTTTCAGCTCACAATAGTAAGTGCTCTGTGAACAGTTGAACTACTGTCAGCTGCATTTTAGTTGCACTTTGCTTTACTGTAATCTCATAAGATTTCATAGTAAACCTCCTTAAAGGGAAACTAAACCCAATTTCTTTCCTAAGACATGGAGAGTCCACAACGTCATTCCAATTGCTAGTGGGATATTCACTCCTGGCCAGCAGGAGGAGTCAAAGAGCACCAAAGCAAAGCTGTTAATTGTCACTTCCCTTATCCATAACCCCCAGTCATTCTCTTTGCCTCTGTCAATGGAGGAGGTGAAGCTCGGTGTCTGAAGATTTTTTTTCCTCCTTTTTAGGGTACTTTTCCCTGCAAGCAAGGATTTGGGTTTAGCTGTGTTTACGTCAATCTCTTGAGTAAGAGTAGTGGTGGCTTTTAAACTGTTAGGAAGTGGTGAGGTGGTCCTTACTTTGTTTTCCTAACATATTTGCTGCCCTAGTCACAGAAAGCCAGAGTTGGTTACTCTGTTCTTTCTTTTTCCACAGGTCTCTGTAAGGACTATGTGTCCTTTCACGCCTGGTTAGCTATCTTCCTGACGGACAGCTAGATTGCAGGTAAGTGCTCTTGTCTTCTAAGTGTTGGAGACTTGCACTTCAGGGAAATTGTTAACTCTGCAGAATATTGGGACAGGATAATCCTTTATTCATAGGATTTGCTGAGGCGGGTGGGCAGACACATTTGTATGTGGAGAACTCCAGTTCCATGGAGCATGACTAACGGGTTAAGCCCCGAAACGTCGTTTTTTATATTATTCCAATAAAAGTTTTATAAGATATACTACAGTGCTGGTGACAATTTGTACCTTCTATTGACATTTGTATGTGGATGCTGGGGGTTAAATCTTCTCTTTATTTTGGGAAGTTTTCTTCTGTGGCTCTTTCTGTTAAACTTTTGTAGTGTGGCAAGTTTTATTTGGGGCATGTTGTTGGAAGGCTGTGCAGTGTGGACAAGCACTTTCAAACTCCTTTTATAAGTCTTATATTTTGGACAGGGAGCTGTAAACAGCTTTTATTTCTCCTTTACTATGGCAGGGAACGCGCGCTTTTAGTTGTTGCGCATTTCCAGTTTGCCGGTCACGTGATCTTCCTCTCTTCTGACTCGGAGCAGAGTGGAGTAACTTAGTTGCTGCCCTTCTGTGTCGGCGGTTTTGGCAGATGTAAAGTGAAGTCGCTAGCAGTCCCTGTACTTCCAACGAATTGTGATTCCTGTGAATTGTGGTAGGGAACCTCAGACTGTCTGAGGTGTAGAGGTCCTGATATATTTTCTTTGGCTTTGGGGCAGTTTTTTTTTTTGTTTTGTTTTTTTCCTTTAGCGTGTCAACGCTTGAGAGAATAAAGAGCCTCTTCTTAAAGTGACAGTAATCTTTATTTTGAAAATTTAAATTACTCTTTTAATTGGGGTATTTTTTTTATTTTTGCAGCTATGGACATGGATCAGGAATCTGTTTCTTTTTATAAATGTCTATTATCTCTAGAGGCCCAAATTGTTTTGCCTATGCAATTTTGTGTTACATGTTTAGTTAGAATGTAAGGATAAATTAATGCTCCCAGAGCCTATTGTCTCCCAGGATAATGTTGTTCAGGTTATGCCGCAGCTTTCTCCTCAAACGTCCCTGCGGATCCTCTCATCCTCCTGGAGGCGTAGATTTGCCTGTAGGTTTGCTGCACTGATATTTTCTGCGGTAACTGCAGGGAAACGCAAGAGGAAAGCTAAACATTTTTTCTTATAGTAAGGTGTCTGTCGCCTCTTCTGCTGCGAAGGTTGACCTCCATCCTATGTCTGATGAAGAGGATACTGCGGTAGCTTCTGAGGGTGAAATCTCAGATTTGGACAGTATAATTTCTTTAACTGACTGAAGAATTATCCTTCAGATTTAAGCTTGAACACCTCCGTGTACTGTTAAAGGAGGTGCTGGCTACTTTGGACGACTCCGATTCTTCTGTCGCTGTCAACCCTAAGAAATCTAGCAAACTTAACAAATACTATGATGTTCCTACCTCTGTGGAAGTGTTTCCTGTTCCAGACCATGTTTTGGAGATCATTGCACAGGAGTGGGATAAGCCAGGGTTACCCTTCTCCCTGTCTCCAGTTTTTAAAAAGATGTTTCTTGTTACTAACTCCATTCGAGATTCATGGAGCACAGTGCCTAAAGTAGAAGGGGCTATTTCTACTCTGGCTTAGAGAACTACGACTTCTATTAAGGACAGCTGTTCCTTTAAGGATTCCATGGACAAAAAGCCGAAGGTTTATTTAAAGAACATGTATGTTTATCGGGGTCTACAATGGCAACCTGCAGTCTGTATTGCCACAGTGGCAAGTGCAGCATCTTATTGGTGCGATGCTTTGTCCAAGTTGATTTTAGAGGAAACTCCTTTGGAGGAGATTCAAGATAGGATTAAGGCCCTCAAACAAGCAAATTCCTTTATTTCTGATGCTAACTTGCAAGTCATTAGACTGGGAGCCAAGATGTAGCTGAAATCTTGGTCAGCTGATGTTACCTCTAAGTCCAAACTCTTGTTGCTACCTTACAAGGATAAGACCTTGTTTGGTCCTGGTCTGGCAGAGATAATTTCTGAGATTACAGGTGGAAAGGGATCCTTTCTACCACAAGACAAGAATAATAGACCTAAAGGGCGCCAAAATTCTAATTTTCGTTCCTTTCGTAACTTCAAAGGTCAGAAGTCTTCCTGTTCCAAGCTGGAGCAGTCCAAGTCCTCTTGGAGACCCAATTAGACTTGGAATAAGGGGGTAGAATCAAAGAAAGCCCTAATCTGAGACTAAGTCAGCATGAAGGGTTTGCCCCGGTCCGGTACTGGACCAGGTGGGGGGCAGACTTTCCTTGTTTCAACAAGCTTGGATACACGATGTCCCAGACCCTTGGGCAGTGGACATAGTATCTCAAGGTTACAAAATAGATTTCAAAACTTTTCCTCCCAGGGGCAGATTCCACCTCTCAAGGTTATCTGCAGACCAGGTAAAAAGGAGAGGCATTCTTGAACTGTGTTCAGGACCTTTTCTCCCTGGGAGGGAACAGGGTCTAGGATTTTATTCAAATCTTTTTGTGGTTTCATAAAAGAGCGAACATTTCGACCCATTTTAGACCTGAAGGGTCTCAACAAATCTCTCAGGGTTCCGTCCTAAAAGATGGAGACCATTCGTTCCATTCTTCCTTTAGTCCAAGAGGGTTAGTTCATGATG
The DNA here is from genome assembly GCF_027579735.1 of Bombina bombina. NCBI lineage: Eukaryota > Metazoa > Chordata > Amphibia > Anura > Bombinatoridae > Bombina > Bombina bombina. The sequence continues at coordinate 1,324,099,862 of NC_069499.1, read as the reverse complement.
ACCATAGACCTGAAGGACGCGTATCTCCATGTTCCCATCCATAGAGATCATCACAAATTCCTGAGATTCACTTTCCTGGACAAGCACTTTCAGTTTGTAGCTCTTCCATTTGGCCTTGCCACATCTCCCAGAATTTTTTTAAAAGTTCTGGGGGCTCTCTTGGCAGTTGTCAGGTTTAAGGGAATCGCGGTGGCGCCCTATCTGGATGACATCTTGGTTCAGGCTCCCTTTTCAACTAGCAAAATCTCATACCGAGATCTTGTTGTCTTTTCTTCGTTCCCATGGATGGAAAGAGAATACAACTACAAGGGTGGTTTTCTTAGGAACCATCATAGATTCCCTATCTGTGAAGATCTTTCTAAAAGAGGTCAGAAAAGCAAAAATTATCTCTTCTTGCCTCTCTTTTTTCTACTGTCCAACAGTCAGTAGCTCAATGCATGGAGGTAATTGGTCTGATGGTCACCTCCATGGGCATCGTTCTGTTTGCTTGGTTCCATTTGAAAGCTCTGCAACTATGCATGCTCAGACAATGGAACGGAAACCATTTGGATCCGTCCCAGAGGATAGATCTGGACCAGTTGACAATAGACTCTCTTTCGTGGTGGATTTCTCAGGATCATCTGTCTCAGGAAACATGCTTCCAGAGACCCTCCTAGGTGATTGTGATCATGGACGCCAGCCTGCTAGGGGAGCAGTCTGGGATTCGCAAAAAGACTCATGACCTATGGACTCATGACCTATCGGAAGAGCAGTCCATAGTCTGCTCTTCCGATAAATATCCTGGAGTTGAGAGTGATCTTCAATGCTCTAATGCTCTAGTGGCCTGGTCTCAGTTATCTTTAACCCGGTTTATTAGATTCCAGTCAGACAACATCACCTCAGGGGCCTACATCAGTCACCAGGGAGGAACTCAAAGTGCCTTGGCCATGAAGAAGGTGACTCAGATTATTCAGGGGGCTGAAACTCACAATTGTCTCCTCTCTACCATCCACATTTCAGGATTGGACAACTGGGAGGCAGATTTTCTGAGCATACAGACCTTTCATCCCGGGGAGTGGGCTCTCCATCCGGAGATGTTTTCCAGGTTAACCCACAAGTGGGGGCTGCCAGAGTTGGATCTGATGGCGTCTCATCAGAACGCCAAACTTCCAAGGTATGGTTCAAGGTCAAGAGATCCTCAGGCGGTCCTGATAGATGCTCTTGCGGTTCCTTGGGATTTCGGTCTAGCTTACCTGTTTCCTCTGTTTGCTCTCCTTTCACGAGTCATTGCTCGTATCAAGCAGGAGAGCATGTCTGTAATTCTAATAGCTCCTGCATGGCCTTGCAGGATCTGGTTTGCACACCTAGTGAAGTCTTCTCTTTCTCCTTGGAGGTTACCTCTGAAGAAGGACCTTCTAACTCAGGGTCCTTTCCTCCATCCAAATCTCGTTTCTCTGAAGCCGACTGCATGGAGATTGAATGCTTAGTTCTGGCCAAGCGTGGTTTTTCTGAGTCAGTCATTGACACCATGCTTCATACTTGCAAGCCTGTTACTCGTAGAATTTACCATAAGGTATGGCGTAAATACCTATATTTGTGTGAATTGAAAGGCTTCTCTTGGAGTAGGTTCAGGATTCCTAGAATTTTGTCTTTTCTCCAGGAAGGTCTGGAGAAAGGATTGTCAATCAGTTCTCTGAAGGGTCAGATTTCTGCACTGTCTATTCTTTTACACAAATGTCTGGTGGATGTGCCAGATGTACAGTGGGGAAAAAAAGTATTTAGTCAGTCACCAATTGTGCAAGTTCTCCCACTTAAGAAGATGAGAGAGGCCTGTAATTTTCATCATAGGTGTACCTCAACTATGAGAGACAAAATGTGGAAACAAATCCAGACAATCACATTGTCTGATTTGGAAAGAATTTATTTGCAAATTATAGGTATACCTATGATGAAAATTACAGGCCTCTCTCATCTTCTTAAGTGGGAGAACTTGCACAATTGATGGCTGACTAAATACTTTTTTCCCCCACTGTACAATATTTTTGTCAGGCCCTGGTCAGAATCAGGCCTGTATTTAAATCTGTTGCTCCTCCTTGGAGCTTGAACCTTATTCTTAAAGCTTTGCAGCAGGCTCCATTTGAGCCAAGGCATTCTGTAGATATTAAGTTAATATCTTGGAATGTTTTGTTCCTTATTGCTATTTCCTCTGCTCTTAGAGTTTCTGAACTTTTGCTTTACAGTGTGATTCCCCTTACCTTGTTTTTCATGAGGATAAGGCAGTTCTTCTTACTAAATTGGGGTTTCTCTCTAAGGTGGTTTCAGATAGAAATATTAATCAGCTAATTGTTGTTCCGTCTCTCTGTCCTAATCCTTCTTCTCAAAAGGAACGTCTGTTGTATAACTTGGATGTTGTGCACGCTCTAAAATTCTACCTACAGGCTACTAAGGATTTTTGCCAGTCTTCTGCCCTGTTTGATTGTTTCTCAGGAAAGTGTAGGGGTCAGAAGGCAACTTCTACTTTTCTTTCCCTCTGGTTGAAAAGTATTATTTGTTTTGCTTATGAGACTGCTGGACAGCCGCCTCCTGAGAGAATTACGGCTCATTCCACTAGGGCTGTCTCCTCTTCTTGGGCTTTCAGGAATGAAGCTTCTGCAGAACAGGTTTGCAAGGCTGCAACTTTGGTCCTCTCTGCATACTTTTCCAAATTTTAGAAATTTGATACTTTTGCCTCGGCTGAGGCTTCTTTTGGGAGAAAGGTTCTTCAAGCGGTGATGCCTTCGGTTTCAGCCTGCTGTCTTGTTCTCCCTCTCTGTTCATTCCGTGTCCTCTAGCTTGGGTATTGGTTCCCACTAATAATTGGACTCTCCATGTCTTAGGAAAGAAAACAAAATTTATGTTACCTGATAAATTTATTTCCGGACATGGACACCCTTAATTAAGACAGTATTATTTGTTAAACCTCAGGCACCATCGGCTGAATGACTGGGGGTTATGGGTAAGGGAAGTGACAATTAACAGCTTTGCTGTGGTGCTCTTTGCCTCCTCCTGCTGGCCAGAAGTGAATATCCCACTAGTAATTAGAATGGCGTTGTGGACTCTCCACATTCGGAAAGAAAGAAATTTATCAGATAAGCATAAAATTTTGTTTTTTCTTTCTTTCATGATTCAGATGGGCATGCAATTTTAAGCAACTTCCTAATTGACTCCTATTATTAATTTTTCTTCGTTCTCTTGATATCTTTATTTGAAAAACATACATATAAGCTTAGGAGCTGGCCTTTTTTGGTCCAGCACCTGGGTTCCACTTGCTGATTGGTGTCTAAATGTAGCCACCAATCAGCAAGTGCTATCCAGGGTACTGAACCAAAAATGAGCCGGCTGCTCAGCTTACATTCCTGCTTTTTCAAATAAAGATACAAAGACAACGAAGAAAAATGATAATAGGAGTAAATTAGTTGCTTAAAATTGTATACTCTATCTGAATCATGAAAGAAAATATTTGGGTTTAGTATCCCTATATAAACTGAGGATGGAATTAACATGACTGTGCCTGCACATGCTAGATGCACACTCCCTTGTAATGCCATGGACTATAGCATCCTGATTGGCTGCTTAAAATCCTTTTATGATATGATGTGGCTACTGAAGATTTTATTTAGATACATTTCTTCCTTTTCTTTACATAGAGATGTTTAGGTGATATTTTCTAGTAATATTTTTACAGCTATGCTGCATCACTTTCAAGTTATTAAACATTTGGGTATCATATCCTTTCAAGCCAGGCTGTTAAACCCTGTGTATGTGATCAAATATGTTTTACAATGATACTGTATTATTGTATCTTTCATTTGGAACTTTTTTCCTCAAAATGTGGATGACTTTGTACTGAACCAGTAGCACCACTACTACCACTATATAATGAAAGGGTACATTGGCTTTCTTGGGATGGAACCTATTATTTCTCACCAGTAGTAAGTATATTAAAGGGACATTGTGCACTAGATTTGTCTTTGCATAAATGTTTTTGTAGATTATCCAGTTTTTCTTACTTTTGTTAACATTGTGCTGATTTTCAGACTCCTAACCAAGCCCCAAAGTGTCAGATGTATACATGCATTTACAAACTTCTGCTGGGTCTTGTTTGTTATTTGTCTTTTCATATGCAGGGAGGGGGAAGTGTCTGCTCTAATTGTTTTCCCTTTTAACTGGGTGTCCCAGCCTAACCTCATCAACAGCGCTAAACTGGGAGCTTCTAAGTAAAGTAGGTTTTATACTGGATTTTTGTTCAGTATCTGTACATATTCTTCTTTATAGTATTGTCTATTAAATGCAGTTATATGAAAATTGGTGTACGCTGTCCCTTTAAGGTTTTCATTGGCTTTAAATAAAGCTAAATATAAAATTACTTGCAACCTCCTGTTTAATCACCTTAACTTACTTGCTGAACCTTTATATTTTCTATAAACAAGAATAATACTCCAGAAATTATCCTCCGTATTTGCATATCTCTTCAACACTCATTGAATAAATTACCCTTATTGGTAATACTAATAATTAATCCAACTAAGAGAGGTGAGGAAATGTACAGTAATCAAGTGCAATGACAGATTGAGGAGCTCTGAACGGTGCAATACACAGGATCACTTTCTCTTGCATTTATGACATTAAATGCCTTTATTGTATAGGTGTTGTCAAAGCTGAAGGAATAAGAAATGCTTTTCAAATGAGTGCTCTTGAAAGTGCTTTCTGCCTGGGAAGCGGTTGGTGCTCAGATTTATTTGTATTCATTAGGAGTGGAGTGTGCTTGTTGCATTTCCGAGTGTCACGACGTGTGTGTGATTTATGGCTAAATACATCTATTTTTACTCTCTGTTTTATAGCTGGATTTTTAGCTTCTACAAACCTACAGCATGTGCAGTCTCTATAGTGCAATAAAACTCATTCTGATAAGCTTGCTGAGTACTGTGCCTATCCACCAGTTATGTTTCTGCCTTCTCTGTGTTTCCTTTGAGCCGTAATTAGGTTTGCGTGTGCTTGCAAAACCGTTAAATAAGCTGTCAGAAGCAATATCGTTCACCGACTGCTTCCAATGGCCCGTTATAACTCATTTTCAGCAACCGGACTCCGGCTGCCGAAAAAATTGTGTCCCATACAATCTTTAAATAATACCAGGTTTCCAATGCCCGCACAAACCGTTTAATACACTGTCGGAGGCTGCCGATACATTAACAATAATTACACCCAGCTCAACTAGGTCTAAAACAGGAAAAAGGTGCTTTTTGAGACCTTTTTCCCATTGAAATCTAACCCGACACTTCAGAACCCCTCTATGAGCCATCCCCCCCCACATTGCAACTTATAATGTATAAATCACTAAACCGCCAACCCCCCACATCGCAAAAGTACCTATTTAAACTATTAACCCCTAGTCCACCATTCCCCCACATCGCATTCTAGCTATTAAAACTATTAACCCCTAATCCGCCATGCCAACACAATGCAATCTAGCTATTAAAACTATTAACCCCTAATCCGCCATCCCCCACAACGCATTCTAGCTATTTAAACTATAAACCCCCTAATCAGCTATGCCCCCACATCACAAATAAATAATCACTAAGCCCCCTTACCTAACACCCCCTAAATTAAACCCCAATACATAAATTTAAAAAAATCCTAAATTACAATTAAAATAAAAAAATTTAAATTACAAATAAAATATCCTAACATTAATTTAAAAATTAACCTAAGATTAAATAACAATAATTAAAGAGACAGTCAAGTCCATTTTTTTTTTTAAAGGTACAAACAACACCAGAATTTGTGTTGTTTTAAAAGATAGATAATCCCTTAATTACCAAGTCCCCAGTTTTGCATAACCAACACAGTTATAATTATACACGTTTTACCTCTGTAATTACATTGTATATAAGCCTCAGCAGACTGCCTACTTATTTCAGTTCTTTTGACAGACTTGCATTTTAGCCAATCAGAGCTGTCTCCAAGGTAAATTCACATGCATGAGCTCAATGTTATCTATATGAAACACGTGAACTAATGCCCTCTAGTGGTGAAAAACTATCAAAATGCATTTAGATTAGAGGCAACCTTCAAGGGCTTAGAAATTAGCATATGAACCTCCTAGGTTTAGCTTTCAACTAAGAATACCAAGAGAACAAAGCAAAATCGGTGATAAAAGTAAATTGGAAAGTTGTTTAAAATTACATGCCCTATTTGAAACATGAAAGTTTTTTTGCACTTGACTGTCCCTTTAATACACATATAAATAGATACATTTGTACACACATGAAAATATATATATATATATATATATATATATATATATATATATATATAATAAATATATACATACATACATATCCATCTTTAGACATGTATGTTAAAGCCCTTTGCCTGCCTTTTTTTCTAACACCTGAGACCTCATGTCTTTGAGCCCTTATACCTTTTGTCTGCAATATTTTTTGGAATAATTTTTATTATATACTGTAGTGTTATGAGTATAACTGTAGTTTGTAATGTATTTTTTAATGTGTTTTGTGACACCTTTTGTTTCGCTAAACAGTTAACCAGAGCTTTGAGGACGCAGTACTCATTCTAGCATAAATTGCGATTGCACTCAAGCAATCACATCTGCTTTCAGCTTGTAATACAAGTGGTTAAGCCGATGAGCACAAACAACGGCGATAAACGCCTTATCGTTCAAGGGTTACTATTAGCGCTCCACTCGTAATCTGGCCCTAAGCCAGCACATGCTGCTCAAGAAAATTTAAGACATCAAGCTATATATATCTTCCAGTAGAGATATGTGGGACTTTGACAGTAAGTAAAATGGACTCTGCACAAATGAAATAAATAAAGATTAAATGAAAAGTACATATTGCAAAGATTTCTATTAAATATAATCTACTGCTTATTTTTTTTTATTACAACAATGAAACAGATTATTGTATATCCCTTTAAAAGGACAGTCAGGCATGTAGCTGATAAGAGCTGGCTTGTATGCACACCCTTTCAAATTGGTTGTGCTCCCTTTCACCCACCCCAACCAAGCCATTTACTTATGCATTTGCCTCTTGTTTCCATAGCTTTTCTTTAGAAAATACTGCAGCTTTCAGATTTTCAGTATGGGTTGCAGTTTCAACAGACAACTAATTCAAATGTCAAAATCAAAGTAAAAGAACTATGTGTAAACTATTTACCCAGCAGGTAAAACTTCTTATTGGGAACAAATTAAAGGGAAATGAAACCCAAATTTAGCCACCAATCAGCAAGCACTACCCAGTGTTCTGAACCAAAAATAGTCTGGCTCCTAAACTTACATTCCTGCTTTTTTAATAATAGGAGTAAATTAGAAAGTTGCTTAAATTTGCATGCTCTATCTGAATCATGAAAGAAGAAAATTGGGATTCATATCCCTTTAAAGGGGACAAAATTTTACAGTATAATGTTCAATTAACCGTGAGCGATAAATAGTGTTGCAAACCTTTTAAGTTTGTGTATAGCACTCACATGAGACTGGGGAATATTTGCATTTGCAGCTTTTCTGGCTATGTGGAGCAGGTTTGCATAAGCAAAAACTGCTTCTTTTTTCCTTTCCACCACCTCAGAAGAGGAGAGATCAATCACGCTGACACTTCCTCGTTTGGGGTAATTGACATTCCCTGCTCTAGCGCAATTGGTTGCACCGGAGCAGGGGTTGGCATTGCACAAGAATCCTCTTGTGCAATGATAAATTTGCCCTGAGATTGCAGGCAAACAGGTTCACTACTTGTGAACCTGTCCACCTGCAGGATGGAAAATTTACCACTATATACTGTATGTGTGTTAGGGATATTTGCTTTAATTTTGAGTATGTGGAGCATAGAATTTTACACAGCTAAAGTGTGCGGGATATGTTTGTTTTTTGCTATTGGATATATTATGTTTGCTTTAGTACTTCTCTTAAACCTTCTTTAGAAGTTCTCTATGTGTACTTCATGTCACAGTATTTGGTTTATTTTTTTATTTTTTTCATTGATTATTTTTTTTTTTCCCAGTTTCTCTTTTTTTTTCTTTAATAGTCTGCTCAGTAGAATGATTTAATAATAATTTAAAAATCCAGATCTCATTATTAGATTTCCTTGTTGACAGAGTTGAGGCATTTTTCAGAATGTACATCACAGAGCGGAGTGACATCCTGTGATGATCCCAGGATTTATTTTATCTGTGCTCTCTATCCCTTTCTTGAATGCACAAATCTTGACTATTAATGCAGCAGTACAAATCCGTCTGCTGTCGCTCATGCAGAGCTGCCCTTAGGCATGTATAATCTTAAAATACCAATGCAGCTAATGTGAGAACTCAAGTGATACAAATGTCATTCTATAGTTATTTGCATGTCATCACCCAGAATCCCTTGCTACAGTTTAACCTCTGCATATGACATGACTTTAGACTCAAACAGGCTGCTGAGACTTGTGGAGATCTGCCTATGCAATGCTGAGTTTCATTTCCACCTGCTATGGTTTAGATACTACTCATTTTTAGTGAACTGTTATTTCATTTACAATAGGAGAAATCTTGTTATTTGTCTGACAGCATTTCTTGCCCTGTTTGTGCCCTTTTTGAGTCTGCTGGCAATGTTTGCTAAAATTGTCTGTCCAAAAGCCAGCAGCTGCTCTCTGAGGCATGGAACACTTCTTAAGGTATCAACTTCTTTCAAACCGAAGATTAATTCAAAGTGCGAAAATGAGAATTGTTTACCAGCTGCTCAGGAATTGGGAAATGATTTTCAATAAAAGACTTCACTGGGGCACTTGTGCTTTTGACAATGCAATGGATATTTGTTTCACATATTGTTTTACTGTCCTTCTCTATGTTCCTCTCTTGTGACTTCCTATTGTATATGACCGCGCTCCCTGTAAGCAGGATTAAAAAAAATAATAATAATCTTCCATCTATCAATTTTTAGATCAGTCTATAAATGTGTTGCTGCCAGTATTCATTTTTAGCAACATCAAGTAATAATGCAAGAATGACAGTCTATCTTCTTGACATTGTATTTAAATCCTCGTGCAGTAAACTGTAACTAGCTGGTTTACATTGTAAAGTATTCCTGAAATGACATCTCATCTTTATATTGGACAGTCTGTGAAATTTCTGTATTGTGTAGCCCAGCTGCTCTCCCATAAAGACCCCACTTTGCCAGTCATCTTTTGAATTACTAGGGTAAAGTGTTCTTGTTACAACTGGACTTCAATTTTGTATGCAGTTGCTGTTCTATTTCGTAATGTTAGCTTTATACACTGATTTCTGAAGATGTGGTCACTTTAGGTCTATCTGATCTTTGTTTGGAGGAACATTATTTGGTTTCAGAAAATCTCTTCAGTTGGCATTGTACTACCCCCTTAGAAATATTCAGCCTAGCTACAATTTAGAACCAGGAAAGGTTTTCAGCACCCAGGGGAATAACATGTAATACTCATTGGCTTTTTAAAAAAAAAAAAAAAAGTTATTTCAACTAATGTCCTTAAGGCCCTAAAAGTAGTAGAAACCCTAGCAGGACCATACTAATAGAAATAATATCCAATGTTACTAGGTAAATATAACTCATGTGCTAGGATGTTACCCTTTGAAATAAATATATATAATGTTACAAAAGTTTTGAAAATGTATCTGCAAATTGTGTGTTGAGGATATTCATAAAAATGGTTTCTGAGCTCCAGGCAATCGGGGTGCTCTGTTTCCATATAAGGTCAGATGCCAGATTGTTACATACACACACAGTGCCAGTACCTAAGATGGGGGTGAGGTGAGGGAGCGAAGAGAACTGTTTGGGAGGGATCATGTAGGGATCAGGGGGTGGGAGGTGTCAGGGGGAGGGTAATCTCTACACTAAAGCTAAAATTAACATTACAAGCTACTTGATTAACCCCTTCACTGCTGGGAATAATAGAAGTAGGATGCGCAGCTGCAATTAGTGGCCTTCTAATTACCAAAAAGCAATGACAAAGCCATGCATGTCTGCTATTTATGAACAAAGAGAACCCCAGAGAAACTTTTACAATCATTTGTGCTATGATTGCACAAGCGGTATGTAAATAATTTTAGTGAGAAACTCAGTTTTTGAAAAAAGATATATGATTGCATTTGGAGGTGAAATGGTGGCATGAAATATACAAAAATGGGCCTAGATCAATACCTTGGGTTGTGTGTGCGTGTGTGTGTGTATAGTGTATATATATATATATATATATATATATATAGTTTTTACAGGCGAGGCTCTATTTCTATTTGGTAAAGGGACATAAAACAGTAGGAGTTAACATTTCCCAAAAATGTAGTAACTAAAAAGCTCACCTTAAAAACAGTTTCCAGGAAAAGTACCATTAACCCCTTCAATAATCCATGCTTTGTTTCCTTTCAACCTAACTCCGTCAGAGTATTTCCAGTGCTATTGAGCCGTTTGTTTTGACCAAATACACCTGTGACGATATGTGCAGTAGTGTGCGCTGACATCACCCATAATGTGATGAGTGACCTAAGCATTATATACAGTGCTCTTCTTTAGTTGGATGCCTCATGACCCGTGAGCTCAAACAGAAGCTTCTACTAATTCTGCCTGTTTTCCTATAATTCACACCCTCCATACCCATATATATATATATATATATATATATATATATATATATATATTTTACAGCATATGTTTACTGTGTACCAAAATAAATCTATGACCCACGTTCTAATGACTAGTAACTCCCGATGTCATAAAACACTGTTAAAACCATTGATAAGGGGAATGGATCGGAGCTCCAAAAACACTATTAAAAAGTATCTGATCTAAGCAAAATAAGAAAAAGTATTAAAAATGCTATAGTTTATTTTATACACAAACACTATTTTCACATAGCAGTTGATGTCATGTGTTTAATAGCTTTGTTTTGTGGCACGTTAATGTGGCTTCTTTATAATTGTATTAAGTATTTAGGTTTCCCTAATTTTTTCCTTCATATTTCTCTGGTCTATTTCAATCTGCTATAAATATCACTTCGATTTAAGGTTACAGTTTTCATAAATGTTTTCATTATGCATGCTACAATAACTAAACCAGGGGTTTTCTTAAAATGCCATCTGTGCACTCCACTAAATTATGATATTAGGAATGCTACAGAACCAGGAGGAGGCAAAAATAATCAACATACCAGGACAGAGGGGTGTACAGGATTATTTGATTGTGAGAGTAATTGATCTCGTCTGCTTACTCCTGATCTAGATCCTGTGTCAATGTGCTAGCAGCACTTGCGGAGGCACTTATTATTACTCAGTTGGAATTATTTTTAGATATATAATGCTCTGGCAGTAAAGGAGTTAACATTTTGTTTGCGCCTGCCCCTTCTACTCTGTTCTTTCTGGTCTTTTTCTCGACAGCCATTTCTCTGCTCTGGCTGCACTTCAGAAGGTCCTTTGGGGGTAAAACTATTTATTCATACTAGGAGCTGTTACTTTTATTAAATGTGGGTGATGTTTTCACTTTATTTGCAATATTAATACATTTACTATTTGGAATTCAGTACCTGACCACCAGGAGGAGGCAAAGACACCCTACATCAGAACTTTTAATGCCTCCCAATTTTTTCCTTGCCTCTTCAAGGATCAGGTGAAGATTTGAGATGCTCAACCAAAGATTTTTTTGTTTTTGTTTTTTTTATGACCCTCGTAAAGTGAAACTTTGAAGAGAGGGATTGAGGAGAGGACTGGGCTATATAATGTAAATCTCAGTTGGGACTGGTCCTTCAGCCTCCTTTTGTTTTGCCACACTACATTACTCTCAATCGAAATACTGTGCTTAGTGTGAAACAATTTAGACTGCTTTTCTGGGTCCACATTTATTTCTGGGAGCATTATCTTTATATTATGCAAAGGGCTTCTGTTATATAACCATGTCAATAGTGCTGTCAGAGGTCACAAGTTGTTCAGTGGGCTGCATTCCGGGAGCTTGGGGGTTTAGTTTTTTTTTCCCACCTCCACTGCCATTCCGTGCGCTCACTCCTTATCCCCTCCCCCCTGCGTGTGTCAGACAGCTTCCATACATACCACACAATAGGGGCGGGTAGGGCGCTCTGCACCAGGAGGCCTTTTGACTATTTGTTGACTTTATATAAATGTATGCTTTTTGCTACTGGTTGTTCTAGTTCAACTTTGCAAATCTTGCTCAATCTCTGTTCATACTCATGAGTTATCCATCCATATGGTTTGTCCCTCTTCTGTGGGATTCTGACTTTGCTTTTTCTGAACCAGTCTCAGAGGGCAAAATATCCTCTGATGCACCTGACACTGTCCCTGATCAAAATCTGGAGTTACTACTTTTAATTTAAGCTTTAACATTTGTGTGTAAGCCATGTGGCTTTGTGGGGAAGTGAACAGCCTTGCAGTCAGAAGTTGTTTAGTTTTACTCCAACTACAGCAAGAGCAGGCTTCTGTGGCTTACTGGTTAGCACTGAACCTTGCTGTAGATATTGGACTTTTGTCTCACATGCTTATCTGGTAACATGGCTAGGTTTTACACTTTGGTTAAGTTGGCATCACATACTTAAGGGTTCAAATCTCTAGACCAGTAGAGAAAACCTTTATTCCTTGGAGGATAGCACTGCTTCAGAGTTCCATGTATAGGCTATCATGTAGCTCAGTAGTAACTGACGGCAATACAGACCAGCAGTCCTGGGTTTGACACCTACATAGGTTGTAACATCTTGCACTTACAGAAACTGCCTCTAGCTTACAGGAAGCTATACGGCTATCATAGAAAATATTTTGTTCAAGGGGGAGTTGTTCTGGTGTGTTTCTTTTTCTGATCTAGTTTCTGATGATCTTTCATTGGGGAAATTAAGACCGTCTAAGGTTCCTTAAACTTGTTATCCCCCTCATTGGTGATGCAATATGACTTTGGCTGTTCTTACATGAAGGGCTTTATGGCAGACGTCTTGGCCTATGGGCATAGTTTCTATGAGTAGGCTTTTATCTTTCCAAGGAAAGGTTTTGTTGGTTGAATTTAGATACTGTAATTTTTTATGATTTCAGGATGTAGAGGAGCCCTTCTCCCGAAGGATATGAAATCTAAGTCAAAGAACAGACCTAATAAAGGATATTGTTCCTTTGGTCAGTCTGCAACCCAGAAATCTTTTTTTGCCAGAAGTTTAATTTAAGTCTACATGGAACCTAATCCAATATCTAAGCAGAACGTGAAGTTACCTCAACATGAAGGTGCATCTGTTAGGAACCTTTGGGTACTAGATTTAGTATCTCAGGTTTACAGAATGGGTTTGTGGTCCAGCCTCCTTGGGGAGGTTTTCTCCTGACTCATTGTTCTTAAGAGGGAAGGATACATCAGACACATTTTGATCCTGGAAACTGTATACAAGTTTTTGAGCCTTCTTTTAAGAGGGAAACTATCAGAACTATTCTTCCTTTAGCTCAACAGGGTCAGTTTTTGACAACAATATGGATGCATATTTGCATATACCTATTCTCAAGGATCACCATCAATTTCTTTAGTGTGCCTTTCAGGTCAACCTCTTTCAATTTTTAGCCATTTCTTTTGGCTTAGCTACATTGCCCACAATTTTTTCCAAGGTGCTAGGGACTTTATTGTTAGTCTTTAGGGCCCACGGCATAGCTATACATGGGGATTGCAATTTTACTTTTCAGTTTATTTAGTTGGATTCTTCAGTAAGGCAATTGTTTTCTTAATAGACAATCCCTCAAGATCATGTCTCAGGGAATTTTTTCCTTTGCCCGTCTTGGGAAATATTTACCAGATGCAAGTCTCTCGGTTGGGGATCTCGGCGATCGCAGGGAGTCTGTTCTCCTTTGGAGGCGAGGATAACTAAATATGTTCTAGAGTTTTGTGCGATCTTTAGGGTTCAGCGGGCTTTGCCCCATCTCGGAGTGGTACCTACATTTGTTTCCATTGGACAGCATTTGTCCAATGGAAACAGCCTTCATCAGTCATCAGGGAGGTACTCTCAGTAAGCTGGCAATAGAGGAAGTGGTCAGCATTTTGTCCTGGATTTACATAGGTGTTATGTTTCAGCAATGACATTCCAGGTCTCATGGGGGGCAGACTATTGAGTCATCATTCTCCCCACCTGGGTGAATGGTCTCTTAAGCTAGAGATTTTGATCAGTTGAATCAGCATTGGGGCCTTTCAGAAACAAATTTAATTGTGTCTTTTTTTTAATCACAAGATTCCCAGGAATGGTGCTTGCTCCAGGGTTTCCCAAGCAGAATTGATACTTGCCATAGCAGTTCCTTGGTCTTTTCATTTGGTGTATCTTTTACCTTCTATTGTTCTCCAATTGAGAGTAATTTCTCGCCTCAAGCAAGAGTGTTCTTTTGGCTATTTTGCCATATGACCTCAAACGATCTTGGTAGGTGGATCTGTTTCAGAGGTCCAATGCACCATCTTGGTGTCTTCCTCACATATTAAATCTGTAATATCAAATAGACTGATTGGAGATTAATTGTTTAATCTTTAATTTGTCTTTAAGTACCTTGAATAATTTTATTTTTACTCTTGGTGTTATTTCACTGGAATTTATGTATGTGTGGTATATTAAGCTATTTCTTAGAAATTTTTTTTATTATTTTTTTTTGTGGTGACTTTTGATGTACCATCTTGGGTTTTTCATCCAGATAAGACTGTAATGTGTATCCATTATAGTTCCACATAATGCAATGGAGCAGTTATTGCATCATTTAGAGGTGGTTAGAGATTGAATCTCTTATCTGCAGGCTTTTAGTCTGTTTGGACAATCTTCCAGTTTGTTTGTTTTCAGTAAGCATAAGAGCCAGGAGGCCACATCTTCTTCTTTCACCTCTTGGTTAAAGAATTTGATTTTTCAAGCTTATCTGGAGGGGGTGAGTCTCCTCCTCAACATATCTCCTCTAAATATCACAGCTCATTCCACCATTCTTTCTTTACATCCTTGGCATTTAAGAATGAGGCTTCAAAGGAACAAGTTCACAAGGATGCAACGTTTACGAAATTATTTTGATTTGATGTTTTTGCCTCTGTTGAGGCTGCTTTTGGCAGGAAGTTCTTCCGCCTGTAGTGTCTAGTAAATAGGTGTCTGCCTTTATTTGTCCCATCTATTTTACGTGAACTCCACAGCTAGGATATGAGTTCCCATAGTAAAATAGCAAAAGTAAGGTCTCATGGACTCTCAGCACCAAGAGAGAAATTAATTTATCAGGTAACCATAAATTATGTTTTTCTTTGCCAGTTATACTCTGGTGTTGTATAATAAATAAGAGCCACTCAGTCTTGCATAGTGCCTACCCTGGAAATGCTGTAAGGTGTGTTAAATTATTAATTTGTGTGCTTTCTTTAGTTTAACTTCTTTACTTTCTGTTTATTACGGTTTGCTGATGATTATTATTACAATTCTCTTAGTTGTTTGTCCTTGTTTCTGGGTCCCACTAGGGACAGAAGGCTACAGCTATTAACTAGCCTCTTGGTTGAAAATTCATTTGTAAGGCTTACCTGGTGTCAGGGGAAACTCCACGGAGCCTCTCATAGCTCATACTACTAGATCTGTTTCAACTTCTTGGGCTTTCAGGAATAAAAGGACCAGTAAACATTTATTTTTAATACACTGTATTAATATAATATTGTAGTAAAATAGTAGATGAGGTTGAAAAAATTCAGAAATCCATTGAGTTCAACCTATACAAATTGTAATATACTTGCAATAAAAACTCCAGTTGATCTTAAATTAATCCCATTAAAAAAAGTGACCCATTTAACACAAGCAATCATATTCCTGGATTCTATTTCTAGACAGAAATATATCTATACTATTTTTAAATGTATCTAAGGTATTGGCATTTACTACCTCCTTAGGTAATTAGTTCCACAATTTGATTGCTATTACAGTAAAAAAAATGTTTGGATTGCTGGAGATTAAATCTCCTTTCCTCCAGCCTTAAATTGTGACCTTTTGTCAAAAACAATTTTCTTTGAATAAGCATAGCTTCTACCATTTCTTTATATGGGCCTTGAATATATTTATATAAAGTAATCATGTCTCCTCTCAAGAGCCTTTTTTTCTTTTTTTTTTTTTTGAGAAAACAGACCCAGATTGGCTAATCTCGTCTCATAGCTTAAATGATCCATTCCCTTTATTATTTTTTTGGTGTCTGCAATTAGTTTTTTTCCGAAGTCGGCAATGTATTTTTTTAGACTGGTTCCCAGAACTTCACTCCATACTCAAGGTGAGTTCTTACCAGAAATGTATCTAGTGACAGAATTATGCTTTCCTCCCTTGCATCAAATACTCTTTTAATAAATGCTAGTATCTTATTGGCCTTAGAAGCCACTGCTCTGCATTGTGCATCCATATTTTGCTTGTTATCTATAAGTAATCCCAAATCCCTTTCCTCCTCTGTTTTGCTAAATCTAGTCCCATTTAAATAATAGGTTGCCTGCTTATTTTTACTTCTAAATGTAAACCTTGCATTTTCCAGTATTAAAGCTCATTTTCCATTTGCCTGCCCATTCTTCTAATTTTTGTAGATCCCATTGTTAAAGCAATTTCACCCTGCACTGACATAATGACCTTACACAAAATTGTATCATCTGCAAAAATAGAGATGTTGCTATTTAATCCTTGCTCCAAGTCATTAATAAAAAATATTAAATAGAACAAGACCCAGTACTGATCAGTGGGGGACTCCTCTGATTACCCTTTTTCCAATCTGAGTATGATCTTTTTTTACTACTATTCGTTGTTCTTTGTCTTTTATCCAGTTATTTATCCATGAGTTGTAGATTAATCTCTCATGTGGCACTGTATCAAACGCATTTGCAAAATCCAAGTATATCACATCAATTGATATAGTAATATATTAATAGTAATATATTAAAGAACAAGACCCTGGGTGCTCACTGGCACTCACAGGAAGCTGTGCTGTCCCCAGAGTCACAGGCAGTTAACCCCAGACAGGTCTGGGTGCAAGAACCATAGGAAAAATTACAGAACAAATTAATATAACACACAGAGAAAGTCCAGCACTCACTTGCAAGCTCTTTGCTAAGATTAAAAGCAAAAATGGAAGGGTTAGTTATACCACGTCAAGATCCCTTCCAAAACCTGGGACTCTAAAACAGCCACACAATGCAAGCTCTCAATCCAACAAACTGGGAGCAAGTGAAGGGTGCATATTAATTTGTTCTGTAATTTTCCCTATGGTTTTTGCACCCATACCTGTCTGGGGTTAACTGCCTGTAAATCTGGGTTCAGCACAGCTTCCTGTGAGTGCCAGTGATCACCCAGGGCTGAGCATGTTGCAGGGTCATGGGATGTGTACCCAGTCCAGTCTGAAAGTGCAGTCCCCTTCCGTGTTTTGTATATGTCTTGGGTGATTACATAAGCCTGGACACCCTTCACTTTTGTTTGTTTGGATTGAGAGCTTGCATTGTGTGGCTGTTTTAGGGTCCCAGGTTTTGGAAGAGACCTTGACGTGATACCTGGGCTTGTCCCATTTGGCCAAATGCGGTAACTAACCCTTCCATTTTTGCTTTTAATCTTAGCTAAGAGCTTGCAAGTGAGTGCTGGACTTTCTCTGTGTGTTTATATATATATATATATATATATATATATATATATATATGTAATATCAATTCCCTGCTTAAAAATCGTCATACTCTTGCCAAGTGCCGAGCTCAAGCTGGGCACGGCATCAAATCAGAGCACAGCACTTTAATTTAATTAATCCTTTTTGCAGAATAATGATTATTGCTCTCTTTTGCATGTGTAGTAATCAAATTCATAGTCTTGTTTGTAGTAGTCGCATGCACAGTCTACACCGTTCTGCTTCAACGTTGTCACAAGACTAAGACTTTCTGTTAATGTAAACACTGAGCGTGGTGACTTTAGTTATGAACAGAAGCCGACCAATCAGTGTCTTTTTTGTTGTTTTTTTTTTAGGATGCCTTTATATATATATATATATATATATATATATATATATATATATATATATGTTCTATGTTTTAAAGGGATGATGGACAGGGCAAATGAGCAGCGAGCACACTGCTTCTTCTGTCACTTCCTCTATAAACGGTCTTCCTGTAGTTCAGGCTATATTACTTAGTCCCGTGCTCTTCAGAAATGACACACACACTGTCCCTTATGTGTGGCCTAATGAACTGCGCCTGCACATGCTTCCGTGCATGTTCACGCATATATCACCCAGGTAGCCATGTTATAGGAAATTTATGAGTATCACGGAGGGCTTGGAAATAATTAAATATTTATTGTCAATTTAAATATAAATCGATGAAAATTATTTAAAACAAGTATAATGATATTTTTTTATTCAAATAATAAACTCTGAATTCCTGCAATAAAAAGTGCTTGGTTTAATGTCCCTTAAAGCCTAGAACTGTCACCACCTTATGAAAGAAAACAAAATGTATGCTTACCTGATAAATTAATTTCTTTCATGGCCGTGAGAGTCTATGAGACCCGCCCTTTTCTCTATTCAGTTAACGGCAGTTGTAGTTTGCACTCAATTTTCTCCTTTGTTGTTTTCTGCTTTTCTGTGGGAGGGATTAAAAGCTCTTGGTATGTTGGGTATTTTTTATGTCCTGGTAGACTAGAGTTTGGTGCCACCATCATGAAAGAAATTAATTTTTCTGGTAAGCATACATTTAATTTTTCTTTGAGGAGAATGAAAGGTAGCTGTGCCAATATTCACATAAAATACGGTTGTTATGTGATTAATCTTATTTCTCTTGTTAAGTGTATCCAGTCCACGGATCATCCATTACTTATGGGATATATTCTCCTTCCCAACAGGAAGTTGCAAGAGTCCACCCACAGCAAAGCTGCTATATAGCTCCTCCCCTAACTGCCATTACCAGTCATTCTCTTGCAAGTCTCAACATAGATAGGAGGTCGTGAGAGTCTGTGGTTTTTTATACTTAGTTTATTTCTTCAATCAAAAGTTTGTTATTTTTAAATGGCACCGGAGTGTGCTGTTTATCTCAGGCAGTATTTGGAAGAAGAATCTGCCTGCGTTTTTTCTATGATCTTAGCAGACGTAACTAAGATCCAGTTGCTGTTCTCACACATTCTGAGGAGTAAGGTACTTCAGAGGGGGAATGGCGTGCAGGTTTTCCTGCTAATAAGGTATGTACAGTAAAATATTTTTCTAAGGAATGGAATTGACTAAGAAAATACTGCTGATACCGAAGTAATGTAAGTACAGCCTTTAAATGCAGTGAAAGCGACTGGTACCAGGCTGATTGATAGAGATATATGCTAAGGTATGTGCAGTAATATATTTTTCTAAGGAATGGAATTGACTAAGAAAATACTGCTGATACCGAAGTAATGTAAGTAAAGCCTTAAATGCAGTGATAGCGACTGGATCAGGCTTATTAATAGACATACATACTCTTATAAGAATGTGTTTTAAAACGTTTGCTGGCATGTTTAATCGTTTTTTAACATATGTTTGGTGATAAAACTTATTGGGGCCTAATTTTTCCACATGGCTGGCTTAAATTTTGCATAGAAACAGTTATAGGGAAGGTAATCCACAGCTCAGCAGTGGCAGTTTTGTTGTGTCTGTTTAAAAAAATGTCGTTTTTTTTTTTTTAATCTGTTTTTTGCATTAAGGGGTTAATCATCCATTTGCAAGTGGGTGCAATGCTCTGTTAACTTATTACATGTACTGTAAAAATTTCGTTTGATTTACTGCCTTTTTTCACTGTTTTTCAAATTTTGACAAAATTTGTTTCTCTTAAAGGCACAGTAACGTTTGTTATATTTGCTTGTTAACTTGATTTAAAGTGTTTTCCAAGCTTACTAGTCTCTTTATTAGTTCTAACATGTCTAACATAGAGGAGGCTCTGTGTTTATTATGTTTAAAGCCATGGTGGAACCCCATTTTAGAATGTGTACCAGATGTACTGATTTCATGTTAAACAATAAAGATCATTTTTTGTATTTAAAAACATTATCACCAGAGGATTCTGTCGAGGGGGAAGTTATGCCGACTAACTCTCCCCACGTGTCAGACCCTTTGACTCCCGCTCCAGGGACTCACGCTCAAATGGCGCCAAGTATATCAATGGCGCCCATAGCGTTTATTTTACAAGACATGGCAAAGGTTGTGTATAATACACTGGCAGCAGTATTAGTCAGACTACCTGAAATTAAAGGAAAGCAAAACAGCTCTGGGGGTAGATTCAGAGCATACAGACGCTTTAAGAACCATGTCTGATACTACCTCGCAATATGCTTAGTCTGTGGGTGATATTTGTGACTCAGGGAAGATGATTTAACCTGATTCTGATATTTCTACATTTAAAATTTATGCTTGAGAACCTCCACTTGTTGCTCAGGGAGGCTTTAGCTGCTCTGAATGAATGTGTACAATCGCAGTGCCAGAGAAATTGTGTAGACTGGATAAATAATATGCAGTGCCGGTGTGTACTTATGTTTTTCCAATACCTAAAGAGGTTTACTAAAATTTTTCATAAGGAATGGGATAGACCAGGTGTGCCGTTCTCTTCCCCTCCTATTTTTTAGAAGAATGTTTTCTAATAGTTGCCACCACACGGGACTTATGGCAGACAGTTCCTAAGGTGGAGAGAAGAGTTTCTACTCTAGCTAAGCGTACCACTACCTCTGGCGAGGACTGTTGTGCTTTTTTAGATCCAATGGATAAAAAATGTTTATTCAACAAGGTTTTATCCTGCAGCCCCTTGCACGCATTGCTCCTGTCACTGCTGCTGCGGCGTTCTGGTTTGAGTCTCTTGATGAGGCTTTACAGGCTCCATTGGATGAATATATTTGACAAGCTTAGAGCACTTAAGCTAGCCAATTCCTTTGTTTTCTGATGCCTTTGTTCCTTTGACTAGACTAACGGCTAAGAATTCTGTTTTTTAATATACTGGCGCGCAGAGCGCTATGGCTTATATCATGGTCAGCTGTCGTGACTTTAATAAATAAGCTACTTAACTTCCCTTCAAGGGGCAGACCCTATTCAGGCCTAGTTTGAAGGAGATTATTACTTATATCACTGGAGGAAAAGATCATGCCCTTCCTCAGGACAGGTCCAAATCAAGGGACAAAAAAGGCCTAATTTTCGTGCCTTTCGAAAATTCAAGGCAGGTGTGGCATCAACTTCCTCTAAGGCAAAATAAGAGGGAACTTTTGCTCAGTCCAAGGCGGTCTGGAGACAACCGGACCTGGAACAAAGATAAGCAGGTCAAGGAGCCTGCTGCTGCCTCTAAAACAGCATGAGGAACGGACCCCTATCTGGTAACGGATCCTATAGGGGGCAGACTTCATTCTTCGCCCAGGCGTGGGCAAGAGATGCCCAGGATCCCTGGGCAAGAGATGCCCAGGATCCCTGGGCATTGGAAATTATACCCCAGAGATATCTTCTGGATTTCAAAGCTTTCCCCCCCAAAAAAGGGGAGTTTTTGCCTTTCACATTTATCTGCAAACCAGATAAAGAAAGAGACATTCTTGCATTGTGTACGTGACCCATTCAGTTCCAATAGAGGAACAGGGACACAGTTTTCCTCAAATCGGTTTGTGGTTCCCAAGGAAAGGAAACCTTCAGACCTATTTTGGATCTAAAAGATCTTAAACAAATTCTTTAGAATTCTATCATTTAAGATGGAAACTATTCGTACCATCTTAACTATGATCCAGGAGAGTCAATAGAGGACTACAATGGATTTGAAGGATGCTTATCCTCACATTACGATGCATAAAGATCACCATCGGTTTTTCAGGTTTGCCTTTCTAGACAGGCATTACCAGTTTGTAGCTCTTTCCTTTGGGTTAACTACAGCCCCTAGAATCTTTATGGAGGTTCTGGGGTCACTTTGGCGGTCCTTAGGCCGCGGGGCATAGAAGTGGCCCCTTATTTAGACGACATCCTGATACAGGCGTCAAACATCCAAGTTGCCATGTCTCATACGGACGTAGTACTGGCATTTCTGAGATCGCATGGGTGGAAAGTGAACAAGGAAAGAGTTCTCTATCCCCAATATCAAGGGTTTCCCTCCTAGGGATTCTGATAGATTTTGTAGAAATTAAAATTTACCTGACGGAGTCCAGGTTGTCAAAGTTTCTAAATTTCTGCCGTGTTCTTCATTCCATCCGCGCCCTTTGGTGGCTCAGTACATGAATGTAATCGGCTTAATGGTAGCGGCAAGGGACATAGTACCGTTTGCACGCCTACATTTCAGACCACTGCAACTATGCATGCTCAGCCAGAGGAACGGGGATTACACAGATTTGTTCTCCTGTTAAATCCGGACCAAGAAACCAGAGATTCTCTTCTCTGGTGACTATCTCGGGTCCATCTGTCCAAGGGTATGACCTTCCGCAGGTCAGATGGGACAATTGTTACAACAGATGCCAGCCTTTTAGATTGGGATACAGTCTGGAACTCCCTGAAGGCTCAGGGATAGTGGACTCAGGAGGAGACCCTCCTTCTAATGAATATTCTGGAACTGGGAGCGATATTCCATGCTCTTCAGACTTGGCCTCAGTTAGCAACTCTGAGGTACATCATATTTCAGTCGGACAATATCACGACTGTGGCTTACATCAACCATCAAGGGGGAACAGAAGTTCCCTAGCAATGTTAGAAGTCTTAAAATAATTCACTGGACAGAGACTCACTCTTGTCTAAAAGCTATCCCTATCCCAGGTGTTGAGAACTGGGAGGCAGATTTTCTAAGTCGTCAGACTTTTCATCCGGGGGAGTGGGAATTCCCTCCGGAGGGGTTTGCACAAGATCAAGCAGGAGAGTGCTTTGGTGCTTTTGACAGCGCCTGCGTGGCCACGCAGGACCTGGTATACAGATCTGGTGGACATGTCATCCTTTCCACCACGGTCTCTGCTTCTGAGACAGGACCCTCTACCTCAGGGTCTTTTCAACCATCTAAATATAACTAATCTGAGATGGACTGCCTGGAGACAGAACGCTTGATGTTATCAAAGCATAGCTTCTCCGAGTCAGTAATTGATACCTTAATACAGGCATAAAAGCCTGTCTCTAGGAAAATTTAACATAAGATATGGTGTAAATATCTTATTGTTATGAATCCAAGGGTTACTCATGGAGTAAAGTCTGGATTCCCAGGATATTATCTTTTCTCCAAGATGATTTTGAGAAAAGGGTTGTCAGCTAGTTCTTTAAAAGGACAGATTTCTACTCTGTCTATTCTTTTGCACAAGCGTCTGGCAGGTATTCTAGACGTTCAGGCATTTGGTCAGGCTTTGGTTAGAACCAAGCCTGTAGTTAAAAATGTTGCTCCGCCATGGAGCTTAAAGCTGGTTCTTAAGGTTCTTCAAGGAGTTCCATTTGAACCTTTTCATTCCATAGATATCAAACTTCTATCTTGGAAAGTTCCTTTTTGGTAGCTATTTCCTCGGCTCATAGAGTCTCCGAGTTATCTGCGTTGCAATGTGATTCTCCTTATCTGGTTCTCCGTACGGATAAGGTAGTCCTGTGTACCAACCTGGGTTTTTACCTAAGGTGGTATCTAACAAGAATATCACTCAAGAGATTGTTGTTCCATTCTTGTATCCTAATCCTTCTTCAAAGAAGGAACGTCTATTACACAATTTGGACGTGGTTCGTGTTTTAAAGTTTTACTTACAAGCTACTACAGATTTTCATCAAACATTCACCTTGTTTGTTGTCTATTCTGGACAGAGGAGAGGTCAAAGGACTTCAGCAACCTCTCTGTCTTTTTGGTTAAAAAGCATAACTCATTTAGCTTATGAGGGGAATTCAGTAAGTCTATCGCAACTCCTCCCCAGGAAAAGCACAGTGACTCTTGTAGTAAAAGTAGAAAAGTCTTTATTGGTAGTAGAGCGTAGATAAAAACAGGGATGTGAGATACAACTCACAAATTCAAAATTGGTGTTCCAGTATTGCAAGACACGGCAAACATGTTTCGTGTGGGGCCTCCACACTTGTTCACTGCTGTTAATTGCAAGCACTGGATACACCTTTAAAGGGCAATCAATCACCAAAAATTGTAAACATGTGTGTACTTAACCCTGCCTATATAGTAAATTACCAAAAGATACACAAACATTGTACATGTGGGAAAATTGAAACAACTAACATTGAAAAATATATAAATAGTAATAACATATTAATTTTTGAGCTATACAAGCAAGATGTATTATATATGATTCTATTAGGGAACCAGGAAAAACCAGGACTTGTGAGATAAATAAACATTAAATAAAAAGATTGACATCAGATTCCATATTAATGCCAAGCGGATATCTGGTATTGAGAGTGAATATCCACTGAGCCTCCTTATAGCTCAGTTTATATTCCCTGTCTCCCCCTCTGGAGTGTTTTGGAATGTAGTCAATGGCCTGAATTGATACTAGGGATGAGTCAGCATCATGCATATTTTTAAAATGCTTAGCAACAGGCGTGAAGACATCAGGGTTATCAATATCCCTGATGTGTTCAAGTGCTCTGTCCCTGAGCATTCGCTGGGTTTTTCTAACGTATTGGATCTGGCACCCCCTACAGGTCAAAAGATAAACTACAAAAGTAGATTTGCAATTCAATTTTTGTCTAATTTGATATGACTTGTTTGTAACTGAGGAATGAAAACAATCTCCCTCCACCACATAATTGCAGGTTTTGCATATTTTTGCTTTGCATCTAAAAAAGCCCATCCTCTGAGGTAACCAGGTACATGATCTCTGTGTGGGCAATTGTGAAGGAGCTACTATGTTGCCAATAGTGATAGCTTTCCTAGCTACAAATTTGCAGCCACTTTATGGACTTTTGGTAGTAGTAATATCATACACACATTGCCATCATGTCAGAAGCTGCTAACAGCTTTGTTTTACGGGACTTGGAAGCTACTTTACATACATATGAGGAAGGGGTCGATGATATATTTGATGACAATACTAACACTCTAGATGACCTCTTTTTTCATATTGATGAGTTAAGACGCAAGGACATCAAACTTGATCTTGATATAAAAACTTTTTTACTTTACAAAAAACAAGCAAGGATACCGAGAGGATTGAGGATCAGAAAATTCCCTTCTTTTTCTGTAACGGACTCTGATTTTATTAACAAATGGAATCATGTATTGGATGTTTGTTCTTTTGCTCTCATAGATCTTTTGGTGGAATATAAAAAACAACTTAGGCTAGACCTTGTTGCACAGATTAAATTGGTACAGCAGGATTTACTTAAATTTCAATCTGATATTAATTTTGTTCCCTATGACAATAGGTTTGAAGCTAATATGGCCAAATTCACCAAAGATTTGTGGGAATTTAAAAAAACAAAAACTATCTAGAGACAAAAGGGATTATGATTCTGAGAAAGTATATAGGTGGAATATCTCTAGACAGGGGTCTAGACATCATAGTCGTAAGTTTCAGAAATTTAATCAAAGCAAAGATATTGCTAAAGAAAGCAAAAAAGTACACTTTGCTGAAACCGACTATGAGGTAGAAACCTCTGATCCGGACTCTGGCGACGATGTGGTCTTGCCTAGTGTCAGTTCGGCACTGGACAATCCAACTAATCACATTAATGAGTCAAAAAACGAATTACGCCAGGGGACCAAACAAAAAAGAAAAAAACACGAAGGGGCAGGAGGGGTGGTAAAAAATGCAAACATACAAGGCAGATATCAAACGAGGACACAAACCAGAAAATACCTCTAAGAAATGTTGTAAACCTCTCTAAGGTCCCTCTTACACATACTGATAAGGAGGTCCTTAGCCTGGGTTTAGGGTTTTCACCTACATCACATTTTAACCTTTTTGGTACCATACATGACGTCAATTTATTTGTACGTAAACTTACGCTGAAAAAACATTTTTCAGGCAATAGCGATGGCTCTGAACAGAATGTTGTAGCTGGTGTTAGCAATGAACAAGATATGAACAAAGAAACACTCATGTTTGATGAACAGTGTCTAATTTTGGATATGACCACAATCTTAAATGAGGACATTGTGCAGCCTGAGGTTGTCGCAAGGCCACCTTCAGTTTCTGGTCTGAAAAAAAGTAATTTCTACCCTGTACATAGTAGGAGCAAAAATATAGAAGTCTTTCAGCGTACAGTGGAGAAAAAACTTGTCCTTTTATCAGAGGAGGTACACTCCCATAAAACCAGAATGAAGGATCGCTTTAGAAACAACCTCACAACTGCACAACGAGAATCCCTTATTGCTTTAGGTAAGAACACTGCCTTAGTCATTAAAGAATCTGACAAGGGGGGCAATGTGGTGGTTATGGATAGGGAGTATTATATCAGTGAATCGTATCGTCAACTAAACGACACAGAGGTTTATAAAAAACTCACTTTTAATCCCACCACCGCCTACATGCCCCTAGTTGAAGACATATTGACTCTAGGCACACACAAGGGTGTTATACCGGCCTCACTTGTAAACTCACTTTTACCAAAAAAAACATTAACTCCGGTTTTTTACTTCCTTCCAAAGCTCCACAAGGATGCAAAAAATCCCCCCGGTCGTCCCATCATTTCGGGGGTTGATTCACTTTTGGAGCCCTTATCTGAATTGGTTGATTCTTTTCTCCAGCCCATAGTGGTCAACCTTATGAGTTACATTAGGGATGCCACCCAGGTTTTAAGAACAGTACAGAACATCACATGGGAAGAGACATACAGATTCGTGACTATAGATGTTGTTTCTCTTTACACCTCCATTCCACACCAGCGGGGGCTCGATGCAGTGTCCTCAGTTTTAGACAATTACTCTAATTATTCGGTGGAGGTCAAACAGTTTCTTATTTTGGCCATCGAATTCTTATTAACTCACAATTTTTTCTTGTTTGAGGGATGTTGCTATCTCCAGAGGCGTGGAACGGCAATGGGGGCTAAGTTTGCCCCCTCCTATGCCAATCTCTATATGGGATGGTGGGAGCTGTTCCACGTCTATGGAGATGGCAACCCCCACAAGAACAATATCATATACTTTGGGCGCTACATCGATGACCTGTTGCTGGTGTGGAATGGGGATAGCAGTAGTGTAGAGGATTTTATTAAGTACATCAATACCAATGAGGTAAATCTCAAATTCACTTTTGAACAACATCCACTACACACTAAATTTTTGGATATTGAGCTCTCCGCTCAAATATCCACAAAGACTGTGGATACTAACTTATATCGTAAACCAACTAGTGGTAACACTATTCTCAATTTCCAATCCTGCCATCCAAAACACGTTCTAAAAGCCATACCTAAAAGTCAGTACATTAGAACACGCAGAATTTGTTCTAATGATACTATGTTTAATGAACAAATTGACATTTTGGAGGAGAGGCTTTTAGAGCGAGGGTATCCACTACCTTTGTTAAAATCTACAAGAGAACAAATCAGAAAAATCCCACGTAGTCAGTTATTAACATATAAGAGATTTGATAGAACTCCACCTACTAGGGAAGTTTGCAGAGATAAACTTATCTTTAGCACTCCTTATAGTCTGGAGTTCAACAAAATTTGCAATCTGATTAGAGAAAGTCTACCTATTCTTGCTACTGATCCTTCTTTGGAAAGGGTAGCTAATAGTGGCTGCAAATTTGTAGCTAGGAAAGCTATCACTATTGGCAACATAGTAGCTCCTTCACAATTGCCCACACAGAGATCATGTACCTGGTTACCTCAGAGGATGGGCTTTTTTAGATGCAAAGCAAAAATATGCAAAACCTGCAATTATGTGGTGGAGGGAGATTGTTTTCATTCCTCAGTTACAAACAAGTCATATCAAATTAGACAAAAATTGAATTGCAAATCTACTTTTGTAGTTTATCTTTTGACCTGTAGGGGGTGCCAGATCCAATACGTTAGAAAAACCCAGCGAATGCTCAGGGACAGAGCACTTGAACACATCAGGGATATTGATAACCCTGATGTCTTCACGCCTGTTGCTAAGCATTTTAAAAATATGCATGATGCTGACTCATCCCTAGTATCAATTCAGGCCATTGACTACATTCCAAAACACTCCAGAGGGGGAGACAGGGAATATAAACTGAGCTATAAGGAGGCTCAGTGGATATTCACTCTCAATACCAGATATCCGCTTGGCATTAATATGGAATCTGATGTCAATCTTTTTATTTAATGTTTATTTATCTCACAAGTCCTGGTTTTTCCTGGTTCCCTAATAGAATCATATATAATACATCTTGCTTGTATAGCTCAAAAATTAATATGTTATTACTATTTATATATTTTTCAATGTTAGTTGTTTCAATTTTCCCACATGTACAATGTTTGTGTATCTTTTGGTAATTTACTATATAGGCAGGGTTAAGTACACACATGTTTACAATTTTTGGTGATTGATTGCCCTTTAAAGGTGTATCCAGTGCTTGCAATTAACAGCAGTGAACAAGTGTGGAGGCCCCACACGAAACATGTTTGCCGTGTCTTGCAATACTGGAACACCAATTTTGAATTTGTGAGTTGTATCTCACATCCCTGTTTTTATCTACGCTCTACTACCAATAAAGACTTTTCTACTTTTACTACAAGAGTCACTGTGCTTTTCCTGGGGAGGAGTTGCGATAGACTTACTGAATTCCTGTCTGCACGTTGTTTGGCGTCCTAACGACGACGCTGTCTTACGACACCCTCACTTGGAAGCAGGCTGATGACGTGTGCACTCGCTGAAGACACGCTGCCGGAGAAGACGTGGAAGTGGCGAGCGCTGGGGATCTGATGTGTCATTTAGCTTATGAGACTGCTGGACAGCAGCCTCCTGAAGGGATTACAGCTCATTCTACTAGAGCTGTGGTTTTCACTTGGGCCTTTTTTAAATGTGGCTTCTGTTGAACAGATTACAAGACGGAGTCTTGGTCTGCGTTTCATACTTTTTCAAATTTAACAAATTTGATACCTTGCTTCTTCGGAGGCTATTTTTGGGAGAAAGGGTTTTTTACAGGCAGTGGTAACTTCCGTTTAAGTACCTGCCTTGTCCCTCCCATCATCCGTGTACTTTAGCTTTGGTATTGGTATCCCATAAGTAATGGATGATCCGTGGACTGGATACACTTAACAAGAGAAAACATAATTTATGCTTACCTGATAAATTTATTTCTCTTGTAGTGTATCCAGTCCACGGCCCGCCCTGTCACTTTAAGGCAGGTAATTTTTCCATTAAACTACAGTCACCACTGCACCCTATGGTTTTCCTTTCTCTGCATGTTTCCGGTCGAATGACTGGTAATGGCAGTTAGGGGAGGAGCTATATAGCAGCTTTGCTGTGGGTGGACTCTTGCAACTTCCTGTTGGGAAGGAGAATATATCCCATAAGTAATGGATGATCCGTGGACTGGATACACTACAAGAGAAATAAATTTATCAGGTAAGCATAAATTATGTTTTTATTTTATTTTTTTCAACGTATCTGTCCTCTTAGTGGAACATTGTGAATTTATAGAAGATTGTGGCATAGTTTCTCAGTTTGGCATTTCCACAGTCACTACTTGATTAACCGCACTCACTATTTGAATATCCTCTAAATTGTTGTTTTTCTCTGAGATAACTGATCGTATGCATTTTGTGATTGGCTGATGGCTGTCACATAATACAGAGGGAGGGAACGTTGGATTACTTTAGAGATTTGCCAGAAAATATTCTATTGTGCATTTCAAATTCAAAGTAAGTGCAATCACATTGTCCTTTTATTGTGTATTTGCCAATTATTCAATTCTACTGTGTTTAGTGGTCCTTTAACATTGCTTTATTATACTTTATAAAGCAGTCCTAACTAAAGTTGCGTGGCTGTTCCATACCAACTACAAAACTTCAAACACAGACTTTAAAGCTTAGAACCTTTACACAGCAGCTCAGCATTAGCCTGTTCTATGTCTCTCGCAGGTTCTTTCTAACATCCCCAGCACATACTATTCAATAACTGCACATGATTAGCTGCAGGTGGGAGAACTTTAGATTGTGGGAAAAACCTTGACTGAATTCTCCACCTGCAACTTTCTTCCACATCCAAACAGTGGCGTGTATTACTGGCACATAATACAGAACTGAATAATGTATTTTTCATCACCACTGCATACTTTGTGGGGAAATATATATATATATATATATATATATATATATATATATATATACATACACATGCAGCATATGCCGTTATAAACAATCCGCTGAACTCTGTCACAAATAAATATATAACTCTAAAGTGGTGTGTATATATATATATATATATATATATATATATATATATATATATATATATATATATATATATACATACATACAGTTAGCCCTCAGTTTACACCGGGGTTAGGTTCCAGAAGGAATGGTTGTAAATCGAAACCGTTGTAAATTGAATCCCAGTTTATAATGTAAGTCAATGGTAAGTGAGGGAGTTAGGTTCCAGGCCCCTCTCAAAATTGTCATAAGTAACACCTAATACATTATTTTTAAAGCTTTGAAATAAAGACTTTGAATGCTAAACAGCATTAGACACAGAATATATAATTAAACTAAGTTAAATGAAGAAAAACATTTGCTAAAACAGCATTATAAACCTAATAAAATAATCACACAACACAGACTTTACTTGCATTTGTTTTCAAACAGTTCTTTCTATGCATTCCAATCTGGACGGATTTATAGACAGGATGATCTTGTTCCTTTGAAAGCTCGATAGATCAGGTCTAGCTGGCTACACTAATTAATTTAAGCCTGCTTGTGTGCTTGGCTTGCATAACTTTGCTGCAACACAAGCAGACAGCTCCACCTACTGGCTATTTTAATTAATGCACTGCTTTTCAATGCTTTTCAATAACAGTCACATGACTGAAAAAAAAGGTTTTTATTCTGAAACGGTGCAAATTCAACCGTTGTAAAATGAGGGCCACCTGTGTGTGTGTATGTATGTATATATATATATATATATATATATATATATATATACACACACACACACACAGTACATACATTAACTAACATGTATTATTGCTGCCTTTTCATGTACCTGGTAGAATGTCAATGTAATACATTGTGGCAAGGGATGGTCTACTCCTTTTCCAGATTTACTGATGATTTATCATTTTATGAAAATAAAGACTCTTCATTACCAGTCATCTATTAATCAGATGTATTTGATTAACTGTGTTATTTTTATTTTAAGTGTTATAATTTCTGCGTGTCATTTTATGACGTGTTCTTATTTTATATAAAGATCAGTAAATCAAATTTAGGATTCCCATCTGGCAATGTTGGTGGTTGCTTGAAGATCTCACTGGTAGAAGAGAAATTAATCCTATAAGAAGCTTAGCACGGCAATGTTTTACTGCAAACATGTTAGAGTATCAGGTAGTAACAAGTTGTTTATAAGGCATAATGCTGCTAAGCCCAACAGCTTAGCCTGGTGGGTCTGATCTTATTGATGACATCACAAAATATAAACATTGTAGAAAACCTGGTCTATTCATCCATTCCTAAAGGGTCATTTTTAAAGCATTACTTTTAATAACATCCTAAGCCTTTGGATTACTTGTGGTGAAGAGTTTTCATGAGCACATGTTTTAAACATCATCTGCCTGAAGTATGCCTGGATTATCATGTTAAACAAATACAATGAATTTATTTATTTTTTAATATAACATTTAATGTTTTCTAGTTTTTTTTTGTGTTCTTATTTTATTTGTTTTTTGTTTTTTTTTATACTCCTCTTAGAGGCCCAGATAACTCTGCTCATCAGAGTCTATACTGATCATTAAAGGGATAGTCAAAATTAAACGTGCATGATTCAGAGAGAGCATGTCCTTTTAAGACACTTTAGAATTCACTTCTATTTTCAAATGTGCTTCGTTCTCTTAGTATCCCTTGTTAACAATGAATATGCACATATCATACACTAGTGGGAGCTGCTGCTAATTGGTGCCTGCACACATTTGTCTCTTGTGATTGGCTAAATAGATGTGTTCAGCTAGCTGTCAGTAGTAGCTGTCCCTTCAGCAATGGATAACAAGAGAATTAAGCAAATTTTATAATAGAAGTAAATTGGAAAGTTGTTTAAAATTGTATGTTCTATCTATATTATAAAAGAAAATTTTGGGGTTTACTATCTCTTTAAATTTGAGGGAGCAAAAATAGACAAGATACATATCAAGGGTTCAGGCAATACTGCTGGGGACCTTGTCTTTTACTACTGTTTTCTACCTTTATTTTTTTAAATCCCTTTACTCTGTCCTTACTCAACATAGTGCATTTCACCATGTTTAGTACTCTATCTTAAAATGCATTGGCAGCTGGCAACTTTGAGATGTGTGGGTGCTATAGTGATGAATGGGTTGTGTAGTACTGCCATTGAGTGCACACTCCTGTTGCTACGTTAGGCTAATGTGTCACTTCAGTCTTCAGAAACACCTCATGTAAGTTTGTATGAAATATGCTTTATCTTATGGCAAAAGATTAATGTGGAAATGAATTATATACAGAAGCTGTTTTAGCTAGTCAGTTAATGCACATGTACCTCCCTTTTATATTTTTTATAACTACTTTAGCACTTATAATAAGGTAAATAAGGCAGCGCTTTATATAGCAATGGTAGATTTCTCACTAAACTGTAATTTGCAGATAGCTTAGGAAAATGAAGAAGAAGTGACCCACTGGGCTTTTCTTTATAAGACAAAGTGCAGCTCATCTCATCCCATTCTCTGCGTGGCACTCAGGTTAAATGCAAAGCAATTCTGTAAAACCCTCATTCTCAGCACAGTTATTCCTTTGCCACTTGGAAAAGTATTTTGACACTAGAGCCTGAAAACCCTTTTTTATAAAGAATTGCGATGAACGGTCCAAATAAGAGCTAATAACTTTTTTTTTTTTGCCAAGTTCTAGCTTTTATACATTTTCACGTCTGATTTAGTGGCCCTATAAGGTTGTAGATGACGTGAGGTTAGCAAGGACAACGATCTGGGGCTTTGTGCGATGTATGCATCATCAGATTACTCTCTGAAAACTTGCAGTTTAGTAATATAGTATTGGTTAAAAGGTAAGCATTTCACTTTATTTATGGAATCGCAGGCTCAGATGTTTAAAGGGACAGTCTACACCAGAATTTTTATTGTTTTAAAAGATAGATAATCCCTTTTTCTTCTGTTATGTGTGATCAGTCCACGGGTCATCATTACTTCTGGGATATAACTCCTCCCCAACAGGAAATGCAAGAGGATTCACCCAGCAGAGCTGCATATAGCTCCTCCCCTCTACGTCAGTCCCAGTCATTCTCTTGCACCCAACGACTAGATAGGATGTGTGAGAGGACTATGGTGATTATACTTAGTTTTTATGACTTCAATCAAAAGTTTGTTATTTTACAATAGCACCGGAGCGTGTTATTACTTCTCTGGCAGAGTTTGAGGAAGAATCTACCAGAGTTTTTTACTATGATTTTAACCGGAGTAGTTAAGATCATATTGCTGTTCTCGGCCATCTGAGGGAGGTAAAAGCTTCAGATCAGGGGACAGCGGGCAGATGAATCTGCATTGAGGTATGTAGCAGTTTTTATTTTCTGAATGGAATTGATGAGAAAATCCTGCCATACCGTTATAATGACATGTATGTATACACTTCAGTATTCTGGGGATGGTATTTCACCGGAACTACTCTGTTAAAAGTCACTAATCCTTTTAATAAGTATTTATCATGTTAAACGTTTTTGCTGGAATGTAGAATCGTTTACATTTCTGAGGTACTGAGTGAATAAATATTTGGGCATTATTTTCCACTTGGCAGTTGTTTGGTTTTAATTGTGACAGTTTCGTTTCTCTTCACTGCTGTGTGTGAGGGAGGGGCCGTTTTTGGCGCTCTTTGCTACGCATCAAAAATTTCCAGTCAGTTACTCTTATATTTCCTGCATGATCCGGTTCATCTCCGACAGATCTCAGGGGTCTTCAAACTTCTTTAGAGGGAGGTAGATTCTCTCAGCAGAGCTGTGAGAATTTTATATTGACTGTGAATAAAAACGTTGCTCTGTAATTTTTATGTCAAATTTAATTATTGTTATTTTACTATGGGAACAAACCTTTGCTAAAAGTTGTGTTGTTTTAAAGTTTGATGCTATAACTGTTTTTTCAGTTCATTATTTCAACTGTCATTTAATCGTTTAGTACCTCTTTGAGGCACAGTACGTTTTTGCTAAAAAAGATTATAACCAAGTTGCAAGTTTATTGCTAGTGTGTTAAACATGTCTGACTCAGAGGAAGATATCTGTGTCATTTGTTCCAATGCCAAGGTGGAGCCCAATAGAAATTTATGTACTAACTGTATTGATGCTACTTTAAATAAAAGTCAATCTGTACAATTTGAACAAATTTCACCAAACAGCGAGGGGAGAGTTATGCCGACTAACTCGCCTCACGCGGCAGTACCTGCATCTCCCGCCCGGGAGGTGCGTGATATTATGGCGCCTTGTACATCTGGGCGGCCATTACAGATAACATTACAAGATATGGCTACTGTTATGACTGAAGTTTTGTCTAAATTACCAGAACTAAGAGGCAAGCGTGATCACTCTGGGGTGAGAACAGAGTGCGCTGACAATACTAGGGCCATGTCTGATACTGCGTCACAGCTTGCAGAGCATGAGGACGGAGAGCTTCATTCTGTGGGTGACGGTTCTGATCCAAACAGATTGGATTCAGATATTTCAAATTTTAAATTTAAATTGGAGAACCTCCGTGTATTACTAGGGGAGGTTTTAGCAGCTCTCAATGATTGTAACACCGTTGCAATACCAGAGAAACTGTGTAGGTTGGATAAATACTTTGCGGTACCGGCGAGTACTGACGTTTTTCCTATACCTAAGAGACTAACTGAAATTGTTACTAAGGAGTGGGATAGACCCGGTGTGCCGTTCTCACCCCCTCCAATATTTAGAAAGATGTTTCCAATAGACGCCACCACTCGGGACTTATGGCAAACGGTCCCTAAGGTGGAGGGAGCAGTTTCTACTTTAGCTAAGCGTACCACTATCCCGGTGGAGGATAGCTGTGCTTTTTCAGATCCAATGGATAAAAAATTAGAGGGTTACCTTAAGAAAATGTTTGTTCAACAAGGTTTTATATTGCAACCCCTTGCATGTATCGCGCCGATTACGGCTGCGGCAGCATTTTGGATTGATTCTCTGGAAGAGAACCTTAGTTCATCTACGCTAGACGACATTACGGACAGGCTTAGAGTCCTTAAACTAGCTAATTCATTCATTTCGGAGGCCGTAGTACATTTAACCAAACTTACGGCTAAGAACTCAGGATTCGCCATCCAGGCACGTAGGGCGCTGTGGCTAAAATCCTGGTCAGCTGATGTTACTTCTAAGTCCAAATTACTTAATATACCTTTCAAGGGGCAGTCTTTATTTGGGCCCGGTTTGAAAGAAATTATCGCTGACATTACAGGAGGTAAGGGCCACGCCCTACCTCAAGACAAAGCCAAAGCTAAGGCTAGACAGTCTAATTTTCGTCCCTTTCGGAATTTCAAAACAGGAGCAGCATCAACCTCCACTGCACCAAAACAGGAGGGAGCTGTTGCTCGTTACAGGCAAGGCTGGAAGCCTAACCAGTCCTGGAACAAGGGCAAGCAGGCCAGGAAACCTGCTGCTGCCCCAAAGACAGCATGAACCGAGAGCCCCCGATCCGGGACCGGATCTAGTGGGGGGCAGACTTTCTCTCTTCGCCAAGGCCTGGGCAAGAGATGTTCAGGATCCCTGGGCGCTAGAGATCATATCTCAGGGATACCTTCTAGACTTCAAATTATCTCCCCCAAGAGGGAGATTTCATCTGTCAAGGTTGTCAACAAACCAGATAAAGAAAGAAGCGTTTCTACGCTGTGTACAAGATCTGTTATTAATGGGAGTGATCCATCCGGTTCCGCGGTCGGAACAAGGACAAGGGTTCTACTCAAACCTGTTTGTGGTTCCCAAAAAAGAGGGAACTTTCAGGCCAATCTTAGATTTAAAGATTCTAAACAAATTCCTAAGAGTTCCATCGTTCAAAATGGAAACTATTCGGACAATCTTACCCATGATCCAAAAGGGTCAGTACATGACCACAGTGGATTTAAAAGATGCTTACCTTCACATACCGATTCACAAGGATCATCACCGGTATCTACGGTTTGCCTTCCTAGACAGGCACTACCAGTTTGTAGCTCTTCCATTCGGATTGGCTACGGCTCCAAGAATCTTCACAAAGGTTCTGGGTGCCCTTCTGGCGGTACTAAGACCGCGAGGGATTTCGGTAGCTCCGTACCTAGACGACATTCTAATACAAGCTTCAAGCTTTCAAACTGCCAAGTCTCATACAGAGTTAGTTCTGGCATTTCTAAGGTCGCATGGATGGAAAGTGAACGAAAAGAAGAGTTCTCTTTTTCCTCTCACAAGAGTTCCATTCTTGGGGACTCTTATAGATTCTGTAGAAATGAAGATTTACCTGACAGAAGACAGGTTAACAAAGCTTCAAAATGCATGCCGTGTCCTTCATTCCATTCAACACCCGTCAGTAGCTCAATGCATGGAGGTGATCGGCTTAATGGTAGCGGCAATGGACATAGTACCTTTTGCACGCCTACACCTCAGACCGCTGCAATTGTGCATGCTAAGTCAGTGGAATGGGGATTACTCAGATTTGTCCCCTACTCTGAATCTGAATCAAGAGACCAGAAATTCTCTTCTATGGTGGCTTTATCGGCCACACCTGTCCAGGGGGATGCCATTCAGCAGGCCAGACTGGACAATTGTAACAACAGACGCCAGCCTACTAGGTTGGGGCGCTGTCTGGAATTCTCTGAAGGCTCAGGGACTATGGAATCAGGAGGAGAGTCTCCTTCCAATAAACATTCTGGAATTGAGAGCAGTTCTCAATGCCCTTCTGGCTTGGCCCCAATTAACAACTCGGGGGTTCATCAGGTTTCAGTCGGACAACATCACGACTGTAGCTTACATCAACCATCAGGGAGGGACAAGAAGCTCCCTAGCAATGATGGAAGTATCAAAGATAATTCGCTGGGCAGAGTCTCACTCTTGCCACCTGTCAGCAATCCACATCCCGGGAGTGGAGAACTGGGAGGCGGATTTCTTGAGTCGCCAGACTTTTCATCCGGGGGAGTGGGAACTTCATCCGGAGGTCTTTGCCCAAATACTTCGACGTTGGGGCAAACCAGAGATAGATCTCATGGCGTCTCGCCAGAACGCCAAACTTCCTCACTACGGGTCCAGATCCAGGGATCCGGGAGCGGTTCTGATAGATGCTTTGACAGCACCTTGGAACTTCGGGATGGCTTATGTGTTTCCACCCTTCCCGCTGCTTCCTCGATTGATTGCCAAAATCAAACAGGAGAGAGCATCAGTGATTCTAATAGCGCCTGCATGGCCACGCAGGACTTGGTATGCGGATCTAGTGGACATGTCATCCTGTCCGCCTTGGTCTCTACCTCTAAGACAGGACCTTCTGATACAGGGTCCATTCAAACATCAAAATCTAACTTCTCTGAAGCTGACTGCTTGGAAATTGAACGCTTGATTTTATCAAAACGTGGTTTTTCTGAGTCGGTTATTGATACCCTGATACAGGCTAGGAAGCCTGTTACCAGAAGGATTTACCATAAAATATGGCGTACATACCTATACTGGTGCGAATCCAAGGGTTACTCCTGGAGTAAGGTTAGGATCCCTAGGATATTGTCCTTTCTACAAGAAGGTTTAGAAAAGGGTTTATCAGCTAGTTCATTAAAGGGACAGATTTCAGCTCTGTCCATCTTGTTTCACAGGCGTCTGTCAGAAAATCCGGACGTCCAGGCCTTTTGTCAGGCTTTAGCTAGGATCAAGCCTGTGTTTAAAGCTGTTGCTCCGCCATGGAGTTTAAACTTAGTTCTCAACGTTTTACAGGGTGTTCCGTTTGAACCCCTTCATTCCATTGATATAAAATTGTTATCTTGGAAAGTTCTGTTTTTAATGGCTATTGCCTCGGCTCGAAGAGTCTCTGAGTTATCAGCCTTACATTGTGATTCTCCTTATCTGATTTTTCACTCAGACAAGGTAGTTCTGCGTACTAAACCTGGGTTCTTACCTAAGGTAGTCACTAACAGGAAT
The DNA here is from genome assembly GCF_027579735.1 of Bombina bombina. Taxonomy (NCBI): domain Eukaryota; kingdom Metazoa; phylum Chordata; class Amphibia; order Anura; family Bombinatoridae; genus Bombina; species Bombina bombina. Next base: position 1,324,061,692 of record NC_069499.1, on the reverse strand, counting down.
ATCAATCAAGAGATTGTTGTTCCATCCTTGTGTCCAAATCCTTCTTCAAAGAAGGAACGTCTTCTACACAATCTGGATGTAGTTCGTGCCCTCAAGTTCTACTTGCAGGCAACTAAAGATTTTCGCCAAACTTCTTCCCTGTTTGTCGTTTATTCTGGACAGAGGAGAGGTCAAAAAGCTTCTGCTACCTCTCTCTCTTTTTGGCTTCGTAGCATAATACGTTTAGCCTATGAGACTGCTGGACAGCAGCCTCCTGAAAGAATTACAGCTCACTCCACTAGAGCTGTGGCTTCCACTTGGGCCTTTAAGAATGAGGCCTCTGTTGAACAGATTTGCAAGGCTGCAACTTGGTCTTCGCTTCATACTTTTTCCAAATTTTACAAATTTGACACTTTTGCTTCTTCGGAGGCTATTTTTGGGAGAAAGGTTCTTCAGGCAGTGGTTCCTTCTGTATAATGAGCCTGCCTATCCCTCCCGTCATCCGTGTACTTTTGCTTTGGTATTGGTATCCCAGAAGTAATGATGACCCGTGGACTGATCACACATAACAGAAGAAAACATAATTTATGCTTACCTGATAAATTCCTTTCTTCTGTTGTGTGATCAGTCCACGGCCCGCCCTGTTTTAAGGCAGGTAAATATCTTTTAAATTATACTCCAGTCACCACTTCACCCTTGGTTACTCCTTTCTCGTTGATTCTTGGTCGAATGACTGGGACTGACGTAGAGGGGAGGAGCTATATGCAGCTCTGCTGGGTGAATCCTCTTGCATTTCCTGTTGGGGAGGAGTTATATCCCAGAAGTAATGATGACCCGTGGACTGATCACACAACAGAAGAAAGGAATTTATCAGGTAAGCATAAATTATGTTATTACCCATTCCCCAGTTTTGCATAACCAACACAGTTATAATAATATATTTTTAACCTCTGTGATTATCTTGTATCTAAGCCTATGCAAACTGCCCCTTTATTTCAGTTCTTTAGACAGACTTGTAGTCTAGCCAATCAGTGCCTGCTCCCAGATAACTTCACATGCACAAGCACAGTGTTATCTATATGAAATACATGAACTAACACCCTCTAGTCGTGAAAAACTTTTAAAATGCATTCTGAAAAGAGGTGGCCTTCAAGGTCTAAGAAATTAGCATATTAACCTCCTAGGTTAAGCTTTCAACTAAGAATACCAAGAGAACAAAGCAAAATTGGTGATAAAAGTACATTGGAAATTGTTTAATATTACATGCTCTATCTGAATCATGTTTAAATCAAGTTTATTTTGGCCTAGACTGTCCCTTTAATACATTTCCTCAGTTTTGTGTTTTGCTTACCTCTTTCTAATGTTTACACTTTACCTCTATGCTAATAACCTGTTAAAGGGGCATTGTTTCCTAAATGTTGAATAACGTGAATGAGCTACAGCAAACCTGTAAAAACCTCAGAATTTATTCAGTAGCCACATCCCACATGCAAACAATCAGAATGCTAGTCCGGGAACTTGCATCTGGTCATTTTATTTCCCTACTCGGTCTAAGAAAGTTTATTACAAGATCTTGCGAGATTTCAGTGAAGCAAAATGTGACATCAGCACTGATGAAGCTGATTGGCTGCTTTATTTTTTTTTATAAAATGCAGCTGAAAGTAGCTGAATAAGTTGCCACATGTCAGGATGCTAGTCCATGGACTTACAATGGAGTGCGCACCTGGCTATTTCCCTCCTCAGTTTTTACAGACTTTTACTATGAAATGTCACAAGATTTTGGTGAAATTCCCTGAGATCACTGAAAAGCAAAGTGTGAACTTAGCACTGATGACGCTGATTGGATGTTGGTTTTCACCATGCAGGTGACCGTAAATAAGTAGAGGAAATTTGAGCTAAAATGTGTTCCTATTTTACATAGAAATGTTAATATGATATTTTCACGTCAGCTCTGTATATTTATGCTGCATCATTTTAAGTGATGTACTATATAGGTATTATGTCCCTTTAAGAACAGAGTTTGCCTCTTCCTGTGTGATTTTGCATTGTAAGTTTAGTTTTAAAAGGACAATAAAAACGTTTAGTTATGCATATTGAAATAACTTTAAATTTGGCTGACATGTTATTCAACAACAGAAATGTCTTGTAATTAGGCGTTTACTGTCCCTTTAATGTACTGTATATCCCAATAACCATGTACTCATTGGTGTAGAATGTGGCACTTTGCAAATAAGTGATAAAAAATAAATGATAATAATAATAATAAAACTGCTTTAAAGGGACTTCCGGTGGGCGGTTCTAGAAGATGGCTGCGAGCATCTGTTGCTCTGAAGAACCCTGCTTCTAATTCATACTCTGTTGCCACCATTCTATGCCATCTGCATCTCCCTTGATAGGAAAGCTATCCGGGAACACTAGGCAGATAGAAGTACTTAAATCTCTTCTCCCACAGAAGTCAATTGATTACAATAGACCCCAAGAGGGACCCCACGAGGGACTTTGTGCATTTTGTATTGTAGGCCTACCGCCATAAGGAAATGAAACCGGAGGATAACTTAGCAACGCAGCTACTTGCAGTTTTCCAGCCCTCATTCGACTGCTTACTTTTGAGCTATGAGAAGCTACATGGGGTGATACAGGCCACGGTAAAGCCTAACCTCACATATCATGATCTGGTACACAAGCAAACTTCCTCTCCAGACCGAAACCCATATAACCTATCCCGCATTCAACCACACAGACTTACCGCAAGAGGTGAATCACTCGCTCCTACCTTGGAGCACTTAGCGTTGTGTAAAGAGAAAGGGAATGAGCTCCCACTGCACTCACCTTTGGTGATGATGAACGGCCCTGAGGGATATGCTGAGCAATGCACTCTGCAGGAGACTACCACTCCTGCTCGAGACGTAGGGAAACTTCCCACTGAGACGCTGATGGTGCCTGTCTTGCCCCGGACACTCTCCTCCAGGGTTGACACACAGCGGGTCTTCACAGACATGAACTTCTCCACTGATACCCCAAGACGCATAACTCCTGACTTAAGATATCCCATGACAAGTGACCGGGAATTCACCTACAAGCCTGCCCGACCTGACGCAGATCTTAGCGCTGGAATGGTCCTGGCCATAGCTATGGGACTCGTAACAGGAAATCCACAGGACACAGAACTGCAAGATATGCCCTGCTATTGCTTATATGAGAGGCGTTATTGGTGGAGACAGAGGGGGTCCCGGTTAGCTACGGGAGTTGGCTGATCTGCGAACTGAAATCTGTCTGCTGCGAGACCTGTTGCTTTCCGGTCTGTATCTGTGCCCCGCAATGCTGAATAGAACTTGCTGCCATGTGCGGATTATTGTTCCCTTTCCATACTAGTAAATTTGGTTATGTTTTTCATTTGTTTGTTGTTATCCCCCTGTATACTTGATGGACATATTCCCTAAGGTATTGGGACAGTGGAATTTTTTTTCCACATTACATGCCAGTGACGACTGAACCATAACATATATATTCATGCTAGGGATTGTTACCTCCTCCTCACCCAATACAACTATCAGCATTAGATGTCGATGTAGTAGATATGTGTTTAATTGTGTACCAGATTCTGCATGTGTGTACTCTTTATTGTTGAATGATCGTTATGTTAGAAGTCTGCCCACATTACTTTACTCTCTTAGACCCCAGCTACAAGGAACAGCTATATCTGGGAAACGTGTTGCATGATGAATGATGAATAATGTATGCACAGTAATTTTCTGTACTTTACCTATTGAGTCACCATGATGTATTGTACTTTTGAGACATTCCTGTTGAATAGGCATTCAGTTAGGACTTTTGTAAATTTGTAGTATATACTTCCTGCATCAATTCAGACGACAGCCTAAGGCAGGAGCTTTAAAGACCCCCCTGCATCAGTACCTTTTTCTCCTGAACTGTTAGTGCTTCTTTTAGAATATTTATTGTATACAGTATCTTGGTATGCCTTGCTATATACCACCTATGATAATAGGTTACAGTTATTTACTACTACTTTTACCCCTCCAAGGCCTTGTTATTAATATGTTACCACACTTTGCAAGCTGTCTCTCTTGCATATATTCCCAGACATCTAACTGAAGGTACATCAACATACATTGGGTGAAACCTGTATACATAACTCCTTTAAATGTCCCACTATACCCTTACTGGTTTTATGCGATAAAGGTTCATATTATGCTAACTATATAGACATTGCTTATTTATACCAGACCAATCCTGGAAGGACCTTTTGATACGACACCAGGGTACATTGATAATATGAAATAATCCAATACTGGCAATCCCTGCCAAGTTTATCCTCAGCCTATGCCTATTATATTAAATCTGACATCAAATCACCTGGCTGGGCTTAGGTCTAACTCAGTCCTAACTGTTACTGTTGTTATATGGTATGTGTAGTTTTTGTTGTTGTTGTATAGGTTTGTTTTGTTTTAAATTAGTTAAAAATGAGAAAGTCAGTCTAAAACTGTGAGAGGGGGTATTTAACCTACATCTTTGATAAAGATCTGGTAATGTTTCACGACATATACGGTAGAACTTACTCAGACTACCTCTCAATCCTAGCTAGAATGAGAGCTACAAAGCTACCTATCTCTTATGTTAGACTCAGTTTCCCAAGATTTTTGTAACACATGTCAATACAATGCTACCATTTTGAAATTATACCTTGTAACTCTCTCTCTTGACTGTATTGAAAATATCTGTTTGTTGTACAAGAGCTCTCATTATATATGTACTACTTTTTCTCAATAAAAAGAAGTTTAAAAAAAAAAAAAAACTGCTTTAAAAGTGGGACAACTTCAGAGTGCTGATGATTAAACTGCCACTTAAAGGAATATGAAACCCAACATTTTAATTTCAAGATTCAGATAAAGCATGCAATCTTTTATGATCTAATTTGCATTGTTCTATTGGTATCCTATGTAGGCACATGAGCTTGGAGCTAGCTGCTGATTGGTGGCTGCACGTATATGTCTGTTGTCATTGGCTTACAGATGTTTTCAGCTACCTCCCAGTAGGGCATTGCTGCTTCTTCAATAAATTAGGCAGAATTGATCATAGAAGTAAATTGGAATTAAAATGTTGGGTTTCATATCCCTTAAAGTGGCAATTATTAGGAAAGTTTAAGTTTGCAAAATGATGTACAGTGGAATTGCCAGAACTTGCAAGGCTGCTGGTTTCTTAGTTATTAGTAGCTGTATTTGCTCTTAAAGATCATAAAATCTTTAAAAACAGAAACTCCTGGCAATCACTTATGTTAATCCATCTAAAAGTCTTGAATTATATCTTTTATTTTCGCTGCCAAGAATAATTTATCTGTTCATTTTTTTTCCTTTAACGTTGGCCTTTCCTATTATGGTTGCCAATAAAAACCTTAAACCCCACAAATGAGCAGGTGCTTAATAGCAAAGCAAAACAGAAATAATGTACTATAAGTGACAGAATAATTCAAACTATTTTAGCATCCAATACAAAGTATCACAGTATCTTTATTCACTATATATAATAAGGAAACTGAATTATCATTACTCTGCATAAATTAGCAGTTAAATATGGTAATCATTAGAAAGTCTTTTCATTTCAGTCTCTTAAAAAATATTTAGGGATGTCTCCTCATTACCATCTAAAACAGCATTCTAATACAATTGTTAAAAAATGAGTCCCTAAATTCCATATAAAACCGTAAGGTACCTTATTTAAAAGATGGGGCACTGCAGAAATAGATTTGCAGAGTTACCGATGCAGAGGGGGCCCTCTCGGCATCGGAGAGCGGTGGTGTCGATTGTTGGTGGGTGGGAGCATAAGGAGGGAGGCGGGTGTTCGGCCCATCGTTGGAGGAGGGCTGGAGTGGGTGGGACCGCTCGCCCACGCTACAGGGTAAAGGGAAAAAAAAGGGAGGAAGGGCAATAAGGGGGATCCTATGTGCGATTCATTGTGGGAAAGGGATCTAGAAAAAATGTGTTTTTTTTTTTTAAATATGCATAAATTGAGGCAAACTGGGTACTGGAAGACAGCTGCCAGTACCCAGTTGTGATTTTTTTTTTTATTTGATCGCATTTGGCGGTAATATGGTGGCATGAAATATAACAAAATGGGCCTAGATCAATACTTTGGGTTGTCTACTAAAAAAAAACATAATTTATGCTTACCTGATAAATTTATTTCTCTTGTAGTGTATCCAGTCCACGGATCATCCATTACTTGTGGGATATTCTCCTTCCCAACAGGAAGTTGCAAGAGGATCACCCACAGCAGAGCTGCTATATAGCTCCTCCCCTCACTGCCATATCCAGTCATTTGACCGAAACAAGCCGAGAAAGGAGAAACCATAGGGTGCAGTGGTGACTGTAGTTTCATTAAAATTTAGACCTGCCTTAAAAGGACAGGGCGGGCCGTGGACTGGATACACTACAAGAGAAATAAATTTATCAGGTAAGCATAAATTATGTTTTCTCTTGTTAAGTGTATCCAGTCCACGGATCATCCATTACTTGTGGGATACCAATACCAAAGCTAAAGTACACGGATGATGGGAGGGACAAGGCAGGAACTTAAACGGAAGGAACCACTGCCTGTAGAACCTTTCTCCCAAAAACAGCCTCCGAAGAAGCAAAAGTATCAAATTTGTAACATTTTGAAAAGGTATGAAGCGAAGACCAAGTCGCAGCCTTGCAAATCTGTTCAACAGAAGCCTCATTTTTAAAGGCCCAGGTGGAATCCACAGCTCTAGTAGAATGAGCTGTAATCCTTTCAGGGGGCTGCTGTCCAGCAGTCTCATAGGCTAAACGGATTATACTCCGAAGCCAAAAAGAAAGAGAGGTTGCCGAGGCCTTTTGACCTCTCCTCTGTCCAGAGTAAACAACAAACAGGTTAGATGTTTGACGAAAATCCTTAGTAGCTTGTAAGTAAAACTTCAAGGCACGGACTACGTCTAAATTATGCAAAAGACGTTCCTTCTTTGAAGAAGGATTAGGACACAATGATGGAACAACAATCTCTTGATTGATATTCTTGTTAGAAACCACCTTGGGTAAAAACCCAGGTTTTGTACGCAGAACTACTTTATCTGAATGAAAGATCAGATAAGGAGAATCACAATGTAAGGCAGATAACTCAGAGACTCTTCGAGCCGAGGAAATAGCCATCAGAAACAGAACTTTCCATGATAGAAGTTTGATATCAATAGAATGAAGTTCAAACGGAACCCCTTGAAGAACTTTAAGAACCAAGTTTAAGCTCCATGGAGGAGCAACAGGTTTAAACACAGGCTTAATTCTAACTAAAGCCTGACAAAATGCCTGAACGTCTGGAACTTCTGCCAGACGCTTGTGTAGAAGAATAGACAGAGCAGAAATCTGTCCCTTTAAAGAACTAGCTGATAATCCTTTGTCCAAACCCTCTTGGAGGAAGGACAATATCCTACGAATCCTAACCCTACTCCATGAGTAATTCTTGGATTCACATCAATGCAGATATTTACGCCATATCTTGTGGTAGATTTTTCTGGTGACAGGCTTTCGTGCCTGTATTAAGGTATCAATGACTGACTCGGAGAAGCCACGCTTTGATAGGATCAAGCGTTCAATCTCCATGCAGTCAGTCTCAGAGAAATTAGATTTGGATGATTGAAAGGACCTTGTATTAGAAGGTCTTGTCTCAGAGGCAAGAGTCCATGGTGGAAAGGATGACATGTCCACCAGATCTGCATACCAGGTCCTGCGTGGCCACGCAGGCGCTATCAGAATCACCAATGCTCTCTCCTGTCTGATTTTGGCAATCAGTCGAGGGAGCAGAGGAAACGGTGGAAAAACATAAGCCAGGTTGAAGGACCAAGGAGCTGCTAGAGCATCTATCAGCGTCGCTTCTGGGTCCCTGGACCTGGATCCATAACAAGGAAGCTTGGCGTTCTGGCGAGACGCCATGTGATCCAGTTCTGGTTTGCCCCAACGATGGACCAATTGAGCAAACACCTCCGGATGGAGCTCCCACTCCCCCGGATGAAAAGTCTGACGACTTAGAAAATCCGCCTCCCAGTTCTCTATGCCCGGGATATGGATCGCTGATAGGTGGCAAGAGTGAGTCTCTGCCCAGCGAATTATCTTGGAGACTTCTGACATCGCTAGGGAACTCCTGGATCCCCCTTGATGGTTGATGTAAGCCACAGTCGTGATGTTGTCCGACTGAAATCTGATGAACCTCAGTGTTGCTGAGGCCAAGCTAGAAGAGCACTGAATATTGCTCTTAACTCCAGAATATTTATTGGGAGGAGTTTCTCCTCCTGAGTCCATGAACCCTGAGCCTTCAGGGAGTTCCAGACTGCACCCCAACCTAGAAGGCTGGCATCTGTTGTTACAATCGTCCAATCTGGTCTGCGAAAAGTCATACCCTTGGAGAGGTGTACCCGAGATAACCACCAGAGAAGAGAATCTCTGGTTTCCTGATCCAGATTTAGTAGAGGGGACAAATCTGTGTAATCCCCATTCCACTGACTGAGCATGCATAATTGCAGCGGCCTGAGATGTAGGCGCGCAAATGGCACTATGTCCATCGCCGCTACCATTAAGCCGATTACTTCCATGCACTGAGCCACCGTAGGGCGCGGAATGGAGTGAAGAACACAGCAAGCGTTTAGAAGTTTTGATAACCTGGACTCCGTCAGGTAAATTTTCATTTCTACAGAATCTATAAGAGTCCCTAGGAAGGAAACCCTTGTGAGAGGAGGTAGAGAACTCTTTTCTTCGTTCACTTTCCACCCATGCGACCTCAGAAATGCCAGAACTATCTCTGTATGAGACTTGGCAATTTGAAAGCTTGACGCCTGTATCAGGATGTCGTCTAGATAAGGAGCCACCGCTATGCCTCGCGGTCTTAGAACCGCCAGAAGTGAGCCCAGAACCTTTGTAAAAATTCTTGGGGCTGTAGCCAACCCGAAGGGAAGAGCTACAAATTGGTAATGCCTGTCTAGAAAGGCAAACCTTAGGAACCGATGATGAGTCTTGTGAATCGGAATGTGAAGTTAGGCATCCTTTAAGTCCACTGTGGTCATGTACTGACCCTCTTGGATCATGGGTAAGATGATTCGAATAGTTTCCATCTTGAATGATGGAACTCTGAGGAATTTGTTTAAGATCTTTAGATCCAAAATTGGTCTGAAGGTTCCCTCTTTTTTGGTAACCACAAACAGATTTGAATAAAAACCCTGTCCTTGTTCCATCTGCGGAACTGGATGGATCACTCCCATTACTAGGAGGTCTTGCACGCAGCGTAGGAATGCCTCTTTCTTTATCTGATTTGCAGATAATCGTGAAAGGTGAAATCTCCCTTGTGGAGGAGAAGCTTTGAAGTCCAGAAGATATCCCTGAGATATCATCTCCAACGCCCAGGGATCCTGAACATCTCTTGCCCACGCCTGGGCGAAGAGAGAAAGTCTGCCCCCTACTAGATCCGTTGCCGAATAGGGGGCCGTTCCTTCATGCTGTCTTGGAGGCCGCAGCAGGCTTTCTGGCCTGCTTGCCCTTGTTCCAGGACTGGTTAGATTTCCAGGCCTTCTTGGATTGAGCAAAAGTTCCCTCTTGTTTTGAAGCAGAGGAAGTTGATGCTGCACCTGCCATGAAATTTCGAAAGGCACGAAAATTAGACTGTTTGGCCCTTGATTTGGCCCTGTCCTGAGGATCGGTATGACCCTTACCTCCAGTAATGTCAGCAATAATTTCTTTCAAACCAGGCCCGAATAAGGTCTGCCCCTTGAAAGGAATGTTGAGTAATTTAGACTTTGAAGTCACGTCAGCTGACCAGGATTTAAGCCATAGCGCCCTACGCGCCTGGATGGCGAATCCGGAATTCTTAGCCGTTAGTTTAGTCAAATGAACAATGGCATCAGAATGAAGAAAAAAACTAACTATAATACACCACTCTCCTCTTACTACCTCCATCTTTGTTGAGAGTTGCAAGAGAATGACTGGATATGGCAGTGAGGGGAGGAGCTATATAGCAGCTCTGCTGTGGGTGATCCTCTTGCAACTTTCTGTTGGGAAGGAGAATATCCCACAAGTAATGGATGATCCGTGGACTGGATACACTTAACAAGAGAAATATCTATAGTTTTGATAGGTATATATATATATATATATATATATATATATATATATATATATATATATATATATATATAAGGCTCTATTTATGTTTAAATGTAGTGATGGCAAAAATGCTAAAAATACTCTGGTCTTTTGGGGAAGTTTTTGTCTGAAGTGCCCTGTCTTTAAGGGGTTAAGATGTCACCCTCCCCCATCAGCTTTATGGGCTTGAATAAAAAAAAAAAAATTTCAAGCGTGTTTGCTTTAATCTGCACCATATTTTCATACACATTGAAAAAGGAATGCAGGGAAAAATTTGCAGCACAATAAATGTACGAATGGCAGCAAGTTTACCACCTTGAAAAAAATAAAACAAGCAGTTTGGAAATGTTTAATTTTGGGGGTTTACAGGTATTTTATGCATTTTTAAATGTAATTTAAGGGAGCCTATGTGTGTCTAGAGACATAAAAAAATTGAAATCTTTAACTGGACCAAAAATGAAATTGTGAATTATGTATATACAAGTACATATTTTCTGCACTGCTGTTTGGATCTATTTCCTCCATTGTTTACAACAGAGCTTGCCAACTAGTAGATGACGAAGATCTGCAGCAAGAATTCCAGTGTGTTGTATCCCATTTCATGCCACCAGTGAAGTCGCATTATCATTCTTCTACTCTTGTCTTTGAAAAAGCTTTCTGTAGAAAATAATTAGATGCAATTTCACTTTGACCCCCTTTTGTCACATTAATAGAGGAACTCCAGTGTATCATCAAATTTTGCCTCTTATCCCCAACAAATGGAAATAGCCAATGTGTGTCTCAGTGGAACAATTATGTTAATACTGTACTTAATTAGGTTTCTCAATTAAGAATAAATTGTACTATTTCATGCAGACTTTTGAGGATATTTTTTATACACATATTTATTACTGTCTTGCATAAGAGAGAAAATATTGCTTGTAACATTTTTTCCCACTGAAGCGGAGCATCCATAATAAATATCTTATAATTATTTATATTTATTTGCCACATGAAAAAGAAAGAAAAGTTTATGTTTATTATATAAAAGTTATGTTCATATTTCTCCAACATTGGTGTGTCCGGTCCACGGCGTCATCCTTACTTGTGGGATATTCTCTTCCCCAACAGGAAATGGCAAAGAGTCCCAGCAAAGCTGGCCATATAGTCCCTCCTAGGCTCCGCCCACCCCAGTCATTCTCTTTGCCGTTGCACAGGCAACATCTCCACGGAGATGGTTAAGAGTTTTTTGGTGTTTAAATGTAGTTTTTATTCTTCTATCAAGTGTCTGTTATTTTAAAATAGTGCTGGTATGTACTATTTACTCTGAAACAGAAAAGGATGAAGATTTCTGTTTGTAAGAGGAAGATGATTTTAGCAGACAGTAACTAAAATCGATTGCTGTTTCCACACAGGACTGTTGAGATGAAGTAACTTCAGTTGGGGGAAACAGTTAGCAGACTTTTCTGCTTAAGGTATGACTAGCCATATTTCTAACAAGACCATGTAATGCTGGAAGGCTGTCATTTCCCCTCATGGGGACCGGTAAGCCATTTTCTTAGTCAAACATAAAAGAATAAAGGGCTTAAAAAAGGGCTTAAAAACTGGTAGACATTTTTATGGGCTAAAACGATTGCTTTATTGGGGCATATTATGCAGATTCTAGCTAACAATTGGCATTATAATCTTGGGGAACGTTTAAAAAACGGCAGGCACTGTGTTGGACACCTTTTTTAAGCCGATTACTTCCATGCACTGAGCCACCGTAGGGCGCGGAATGGAGTGAAGAACACAGCAAGCGTTTAGAAGTTTTGATAACCTGGACTCCGTCAGGTAAATTTTCATTTCTACAGAATCTATAAGAGTCCCTAGGAAGGAAACCCTTGTGAGAGGAGATAGAGAACTCTTTTCTTCGTTCACTTTCCACCCATGCGACCTCAGAAATGCCAGAACTATCTCTGTATGAGACTTGGCAATTTGAAAGCTTGACGCCTGTATCAGGATGTCGTCTAGATAAGGAGCCACCGCTATGCCTCGCGGTCTTAGAACCGCCAGAAGTGAGCCCAGAACCTTTGTAAAAATTCTTGGGGCTGTAGCCAACCCGAAGGGAAGAGCTACAAATTGGTAATGCCTGTCTAGAAAGGCAAACCTTAGGAACCGATGATGAGTCTTGTGAATCGGAATGTGAAGTTAGGCATCCTTTAAGTCCACTGTGGTCATGTACTGACCCTCTTGGATCATGGGTAAGATGATTCGAATAGTTTACTTGTGGGATATTCTCTTCCCCAACAGGAAATGGCAAAGAGTCCCAGCAAAGCTGGCCATATAGTCCCTCCTAGGCTCCGCCCACCCCAGTCATTCTCTTTGCCGTTGCACAGGCAACATCTCCACGGAGATGGTTAAGAGTTTTTTGGTGTTTAAATGTAGTTTTTATTCTTCTATCAAGTGTTTGTTATTTTAAAATAGTGCTGGTATGTACTATTTACTCTGAAACAGAAAAGGATGAAGATTTCTGTTTGTAAGAGGAAGATGATTTTAGCAGACAGTAACTAAAATCGATTGCTGTTTCCACACAGGACTGTTGAGATGAAGTAACTTCAGTTGGGGGAAACAGTTAGCAGACTTTTCTGCTTAAGGTATGACTAGCCATATTTCTAACAAGACCATGTAATGCTGGAAGGCTGTCATTTCCCCTCATGGGGACCGGTAAGCCATTTTCTTAGTCAAACATAAAAGAATAAAGGGCTTAAAAAAGGGCTTAAAAACTGGTAGACATTTTTATGGGCTAAAACGATTGCTTTATTGGGGCATATTATGCAGATTCTAGCTAACAATTGGCATTATAATCTTGGGGAACGTTTAAAAAACGGCAGGCACTGTGTTGGACACCTTTTTTAGTCTGGGGGCCTTTCTAGTTATAGACTGAGCCTCATTTTCGCGCCATTACTGCGCAGTTGTTTTTGGAGAGCAAGGCATGCAGATGCATGTGTGTGGATCTAAGAATCACTAAAAAAGCTTCTAGAAGGCGTCATTTGGTATCGTATTCCCCTCTGGGCTTGGTTGGGTCTCAGCAAAGCATATAGCTGGGACTGTATAGGGGTCAAATTTTAAAACGGCTCCGGTTCCGTTATTTTAAGGGTTAAAGCTCTGAAATTTGGTGTGCAATACTTTTAATGCTTTAAGACACTGTGGTGAAAGATTGGTAATTTTTGAACAATTCCTTCATACTTTTTCACATATTCAGTAATAAAGTGTTTTCAGTTTGAAATTTAAAGAGACAGTAACGGTTTTATTTTAAAACGTTTTTTTGTGCTTTGTTGACAAGTTTAAGCCTGTTTAACATGTCTGTACCTTCAGATAAGCTATGTTCTATATGTATGAAAGCCAATGTGTCTCCCCATTTAAATTTATGTGATAATTGTGCCATAGTGTCCAAACAAAGTAAGGACAGTAATGCCACAGATAATGATATTGCCCAAGATGATTCCTCAAATGAGGGGAGTAAACATGATACTACATCATCCCCTACTGTGTCTACACCAGTTTTGCCCATACAGGAGGCCCCTAGTACATCTAGTGCGCCAATACTTATTACCATGCAACAATTAACGGCTGTAATGGATAACTCCATTGCAAATCTTTTATCCAAAATGCCTACTTATCAGAGAAAGCGCGATTGCTCTGTTTTAAACACTGAAGAGCAAGAGGGCGCTGATGATAACTGTTCTGACATACCCTCACACCAATCTCAAGGGGCCATGAGGGAGGTTTTGTCTGATGGAGAAATCTCAGATTCAGGAAAAATTTATCATCAAGCTGAACCTGATGTTGTGACATTTAAATTTAAATTAGAACATCTCCGCGCACTGCTTAAGGAGGTGTTATCTACTCTGGATGATTGTGACAATTTGGTCATTCCAGAGAAATTATGTAAGATGGACAAGTTCCTAGAGGTTCCGGTGCCCCCCGACGCTTTTCCTATACCCAAGCGGGTGGCGGACATAGTAAATAAAGAGTGGGAAAAGCCCGGCATACCTTTTGTTCCCCCCCCCCTATATTTAAGAAATTATTTCCTATAGTCGACCCCAGAAAGGACTTATGGCAGACAGTCCCCAAGGTCGAGGGGGCGGTTTCTACTCTAAACAAACGCACTACTATTCCAATCGAAGATAGTTGTGCTTTCAAAGATCCTATGGATAAAAAATTAGACGGTTTGCTTAAAAAGATTTTTGTACAGCAAGGTTACCTTCTACAACCAATTTCATGCATTGTTCCTGTCACTACGGCAGCGTGTTTCTGGTTCGAGGAACTAGAAAAGTCGCTCAGTAGAGAATCTTCATATGAGGAGGTTATGGACAGAGTTCACGCACTTAAATTGGCTAACTCTTTTGTTTTAGATGCCGCTTTGCAATTAGCTAGATTAGCGGCGAAAAATTCAGGGTTTGCTATCGTGGCGCGCAGAGCGCTTTGGCTAAAGTCTTGGTCAGCGGATGTGTCTTCCAAGACAAAATTGCTTAACATTCCTTTCAAAGGTAAAACATTATTTGGACCAGATTTGAAAGAGGTTATTTCAGACATCACTGGGGGAAAGGGCCACGCCCTCCCACAGGATAGGTCTTTTAAGGCTAAAAATAAGCCTAATTTTCGTCCCTTTCGCAGAAACGGACCAGCCTCTAATTCTGCATCCTCTAAGCAAGAGGGTAATACTTCACAACCTAAACCAGCCTGGAAACCAATGCAAGGCTGGAACAAGGGTAAGCAGGCCAAGAAGCCTACCACTGCTACCAAAACAGCATGAAGGGATAGCCCCCGATCCGGGACCGGATCTAGTGGGGGGCAGACTCTCTCTCTTTGCTCAGGCTTGGGCAAGAGATGTTCAGGATCCTTGGGCGCTAGAAATAGTTTCTCAAGGTTATCTCCTGGAATTCAAGGAACTACCCCCAAGGGGAAGGTTCCACAGGTCTCACTTATCCTCAAACCAAATAAAGAGACAGGCATTCTTACATTGTGTAGAAGACCTGTTAAAGATGGGAGTGATACATCCAGTTCCAATAAGAGAACAAGGAATGGGATTTTATTCCTATCTGTTCGTAGTTCCCAAAAAAGAGGGAACATTCAGACCAATTTTGGATCTGAAGATCCTAAACAAATTTCTCAGGGTACCATCGTTCAAAATGGAAACTATTCGAACGATCCTACCCACCATCCAGGAAAGTCAATTTATGACTACCGTGGATTTAAAGGATGCGTACCTACATATTCCTATCCACAAGGAACATCATCAGTTCCTAAGGTTCGCTTTTCTGGACAAGCATTACCAGTTTGTGGCACTTCCATTCAGATTAGCCACTGCTCCAAGGATTTTCACAAAGGTACTAGGGTCCCTTCTAGCGGTTCTAAGACCAAGGGGCATTGCAGTAGTACCTTACTTGGACGACATCCTAATTCAAGCGTCGTCCCTGTCAAAAGCAAAGGCTCATACGGACATCGTCCTAGCCTTTCTCAGATCTCACGGATGGAAGGTGAACAAAGAAAAAAGTTCTCTGTCCCCGTCAACAAGAGTTCCCTTCTTGGGAACAATAATAGATTCCTTAGAAATGAGGATTTTTCTGACAGAGGTCAGAAAATCAAAACTTCTAAGCTCTTGTCAAGTACTTCATTCTGTTCCTCGTCCTTCCATAGCGCAGTGCATGGAAGTAATAGGATTGATGGTTGCAACAATGGACATAGTTCCTTTTGCACGAATTCATCTAAGACCATTACAACTGTGCATGCTCAGACAGTGGAATGGGGATTATACAGACTTGTCTCCGATGATTCAAGTAGATCAAAAGACCAGAGATTCACTCCGTTGGTGGCTGACCCTGGACAATCTGTCACAGGGAATGAGCTTCCGCAGACCAGAGTGGGTCATTGTCACGACCGACGCCAGTCTAGTGGGCTGGGGCGCGGTCTGGGAATCCCTGAAAGCTCAGGGTCTATGGTCTCGGGAAGAGTCTCTTCTCCCGATAAACATTCTGGAACTGAGAGCGATATTCAATGCTCTCAGAGCTTGGCCTCAACTAGCAAAGGCCAAATTCATAAGGTTTCAATCAGACAACATGACGACCGTTGCATATATCAATCATCAGGGGGGAACAAGGAGTTCCCTGGCGATGAAAGAAGTGACCAAGATAATTCAATGGGCGGAGGATCACTCCTGCCATTTGTCTGCGATCCACATCCCAGGAGTGGAAAATTGGGAAGCGGATTTTCTGAGTCGTCAGACATTCCATCCGGGGGAGTGGGAACTCCATCCGGAAATCTTTGCCCAAATAACTCAATTATGGGGCATTCCAGACATGGATCTGATGGCGTCTCGTCAGAACTTCAAGGTTCCTTGCTACGGGTCCAGATCCAGGGATCCCAAGGCGACTCTAGTAGATGCACTAGTAGCACCTTGGACCTTCGACCTAGCTTATGTATTTCCACCGTTTCCTCTCATTCCCAGGCTGGTAGCCAGGATCAATCAGGAGAGGGCCTCGGTGATCTTGATAGCTCCTGCGTGGCCACGCAGGACTTGGTATGCAGACCTGGTGAATATGTCATCGGCTCCACCATGGAAGCTACCTTTGAGACAGGACCTTCTTGTTCAGGGTCCATTCGAACATCCGAATCTGGTTTCCCTCCAACTGACGGCTTGGAGATTGAACGCTTGATTTTATCAAAGTGTGGGTTTTCAGATTCTGTAATAGATACTCTGATTCAGGCTAGAAAGCCTGTAACTAGAAAAATTTACCATAAAATATGGAAAAAATATATCTGTTGGTGTGAATCCAAAGGATTTCCATGGAACAAGATAAAAATTCCTAAGATTCTATCCTTTCTACAAGAAGGTTTGGAGAAAGGATTATCTGCAAGTTCTCTAAAGGGACAGATCTCTGCTTTATCTGTTTTACTTCACAAAAGACTGGCAGCCGTGCCAGATGTTCAAGCATTTGTTCAGGCTCTGGTTAGGATCAAGCCTGTTTACAGACCTTTGACTCCTCCCTGGAGTCTAAATCTAGTTCTTTCAGTTCTTCAAGGGGTTCCGTTTGAACCTTTACATTCCATAGATATTAAGTTACTATCTTGGAAAGTTTTGTTTTTGGTTGCAATTTCTTCTGCTAGAAGAGTTTCAGAGTTATCTGCTCTGCAGTGTTCTCCACCCTATCTGGTGTTCCATGCAGATAAGGTGGTTTTGCGTACTAAGCCTGGTTTTCTTCCGAAAGTTGTTTCTAACAAAAATATTAACCAGGAGATAGTTGTACCTTCTTTGTGTCCGAATCCAGTTTCAAAGAAGGAACGTTTGTTACACAATTTGGACGTAGTCCGTGCTCTAAAATTCTATTTAGAGGCTACTAAAGATTTCAGACAAACATCTTCCTTGTTTGTTGTTTATTCTGGTAAAAGGAGAGGTCAAAAAGCGACTTCTACCTCTCTTTCCTTTTGGCTTAAAAGCATTATCCGATTGGCTTATGAGACTGCCGGACGGCAGCCTCCTGAAAAAATCACAGCTCACTCCACTAGGGCTGTGGCTTCCACATGGGCCTTCAAGAACGAGGCTTCTGTTGACCAGATATGTAAGGCAGCGACTTGGTCTTCTCTGCACACTTTTGCCAAATTTTACAAATTTGATACTTTTGCTTCTTCGGAGGCTATTTTTGGGAGAAAGGTTTTGCAAGCCGTGGTGCCTTCCATTTAGGTGACCTGATTTACTCCCTCCCTTCATCCGTGTCCTAAAGCTTTGGTATTGGTTCCCACAAGTAAGGATGACGCCGTGGACCGGACACACCAATGTTGGAGAAAACAGAATTTATGCTTACCTGATAAATTACTTTCTCCAACGGTGTGTCCGGTCCATGGCCCGCCCTGGTTTTTTTAATCAGGTCTGATGAATTATTTTCTCTAACTACAGTCACCACGGTACCATATGGTTTCTCCTATATATATTTCCTCCTGTCCGTCGGTCGAATGACTGGGGTGGGCGGAGCCTAGGAGGGACTATATGGCCAGCTTTGCTGGGACTCTTTGCCATTTCCTGTTGGGGAAGAGAATATCCCACAAGTAAGGATGACGCTGTGGACCGGACACACCGTTGGAGAAAGTAATTTATCAGGTAAGCATAAATTCTGTTTTTCAGTTAGAAAATTAAAATGCCGTGCTTGTTTACATTACATATATCTTAGGCCTTAGTCTTTTATTTACAGATCAGTTCAAGATCGCAAACATAAATAACGTGCTAACTTTTAATTAACAGGTTTGTATTTTTTCTTAGATAATAGTAGAAACAAATTTTCCATTATTGTGGGCTTGCTGCCAGACTGATAAGTTGGAAAGCCATACAAAAACGTTTAAAGAACTTTCGTGACTCTTATACCACATTCTTTATATTTTTTTATTAAAGGTTTATTAGTGCAATGACAAACAGAGGCAGTTTACATTCTAATGTATCAGGACGCAAATCTGCTTTATGTTGCATATATACGAAATAATAAAAGCATTGGATACAAGGTTACATCAAGATTTTCAAAGGAAAAACATAGCCTCATAAACCTCAAATTGAAATTATACAAAGATAAATGTTAAATCAGCTGCCACCACATTCTTTATTCTTTTGACGTTAGTTCTTGTTGATGAAGAGTGACTCTTTGTCAGTTTTGAAGTGGCCTGTCTTGGCTCTAGCCTGGATGCAAATTAGCTAGGGTGACCATAGTGCCACTTTAAAAAGGGACACATATGAAAAATACATATGTCAGGGTTCTTATACAAAAACATTTCTTTAAACAGCCCAGACATACAGTATGTATTTTTCACTTTTTAAAGCGGCAATATGGTCACCCTAACATTAGCGTGTCTATATTTTACTGGGGGGGGGGGGATGCCTGCTCTATTTAGAACAATAATATAATTTATGCATACCTGATAACTTATTTCATGGTGGTGAGAGTCCACGAGCCATTACTCCAAAGAAAATACCTTTCCACACCACTAGGAGGAGGCAAAGCTTCCCAAAACTCTAAGAGCCCTTAAAGGGACACTGAACCCAATTTTTTTCCTTTGTGATTCAGATAGAGCATGAAATTTAAAGAAACTTTCTAATTTACTCCTATTATCAAATTTTCTTCATTCTCTTGGAATCTTTATTTGAAATGCTAGAATGTAAATTTGGATGCCGGCCCATTTTTGGTGAAAAACCTGAGTTGTCCTTGCTGATAAATTCATCCACCAATAAAAAAGTGCTTTCCAGAGTTCTGAACAAAAAAAAAAAAGCTTAGATGCCTTCTTTTTCAAATAAAGATAGCAAGAGAACTAAGAAGAATTGAGAATAGGAGTAAATTAGAAAGTTGCTTAAAATTGCATGCTCTATCTGAATCACAAAAGAAAAAAATTGGGTTCATTGTCCCTTTAAAAACCCCTTCCACCTTACTGGAAACTAGTCTGACATATATAGCTAAGCACAAAGAAGAAAAGGGTAGAAAAAAATAAGAGCAAACACGTTGGAATAGGGAAAAAAATGTGCATACTTGAACTGCCACCAGAAAAAAATACATTAAAAAAAATAATTAAACTTTTTTAAACAGAATATATCTGTTATTTCTTTCATGTAATTGGCAAGAGTCCATGAGCTAGTGACGTATGGGATATACAATCCTACCAGGAGGGGCAAAGTTTCCCAAACCTCAAAATGCCTATAAATACACCCCTCACCACACCCACAATTCAGTTTTACAAACTTTGCCTCCTATGGAGGTGGTGAAGTAAGTTTATGCTAAGATTTCTACGTTGACATGTGCTTCTCAGCATTTTGAAGCCCGATTCCTCTCAGAGTACAGTGAATGTCAGAGGGATGTGAAGGGAGTATCACCTATTGAATGCAATGGTTTTCCTCACGGGGATCTATCTCATAGGTTCTCTGCTATCGGTCGTAGAGATTCATCTCCTACCTCCCTTTTCAGATCGACGATATACTCTCATATTCCTTTACCTCTACTGATAACCGTTTCAGTACTGGTTTGGCTATCTGCTATATGTGGATGGGTGTCTTTTGGTAAGTATGTTTTCATTACTTAAGACACTCTCAGCTATGGTTTGGCACTTTATGTATTTATATAAAGTTCTAAATATATGTATTGTACTTATATTTGCCATGTTTCAGGTTTCAGTATATTTCCTTTTGCAGACTGTCAGTTTCATATTTGGGAAATGCATTTTTTTAGGAAAACATATTTCTTACCTGGGGTATAGTCTTTTTTTCAATTGACTGTAATTTTAAATTTGCGGGCAGAATTAGGCTCGCGAGGGCGCAAAATGCCAAACTATATTGCGTCATTTTTGGCGCAAAGTTACTTTCGATGACGCAAATTCTGCATTTCCGGCGTCTTTGTTGATGCCGAGTCCTTTCACAAGGTTGCGTCTTCAATGACGCGAGTGTGTCATTTCCGGATGTTGTTAGCGACAAACATTTTTCTCTGTTTGTGCGTCATACTTGGCGCCAAATATTTTCATTATTTTAAACCCCATTCCTTTATGCCTCTTACCTTTTTTCTCTATCAGAGGACTATGCTTTTTTTATATTTTTCCCCCATTCCTGAAACTGCCATATAAGGAAATTGATAATTTTGCTTTATATGTTGTTTTTTCTCTTACATTTGCAAGATGTCTCAATCTGATCCTGTCTCAGAAATCACTGTTGGAATACTGCTGACTGATTACAGTTCTACCAAAGCTAAGTACATTTGTTGAAATTTTGTGGAGATTATATCTCCAGCTATGGTTTGTAATAAGTTGTCATGATAAACTTTTACATGCAGAGAATGTGTCCATCAGTAATAGTACATTGCCTGTTGCTGTTCTTTTAACATCTAATGTACAAGATATACCTGTGAATTTATAACAATTTATTGCTGTTTCTATTCAGAAGGCTTTGTCTGCCTTCCCGCCTTCTAATAAATGTAAAGGTCTTTTAAAACTTCTCATAAAGTTGATGAAATTTCAAATGACCGACAACATACTGAATTATCCTCCTTTGATGAGGATCTATCTGATTCAGAAGAACGTTCCTCAGATATTGACACTGACAAATCTACTTATTTATTTAAAATGGAGTACATTTGTTCTTTGTTGAAGAAGTGTTGATTATATTGGATATTGAGGAGACTAGTCCTCTTGATATTAAAACTAGTAAACATTTAAATTCTGTTTATAAACCTCCTGTGGTTATTCCAGAGGTTTTTCCAGTTCCTGATGCTATTCTGATATGATTTCTAAGAAATGGAATAGGCCTGGTACTTCTTTTATTTTTTCTTTAAGGTTTTAAAACTTGTATCCCTTGTCAGCAGTTAGATTGGAGTTTTGGGGGAAAATCCCCAAAGTTGGGGCTATCTCTACTCTTGCTAGGTACTACTACTCCTATGGAAGATAGTATTTATTTTAAGATCCTTTAGATAGGAAACTTGTATCTTATCTAAGGAAAGTTTATTTATTTTCAGGTCTTTTTCTTAGGCCTGCAATTTATTTAACTATTGTTGCAGCTGCTTCAACCTTTTGGTTTGAAACTTTAGCGCAACAAGTATCGGATCATGATTTGTCTAGCGTTGTTAACTTGATTCAACATGCTAATAATTTCATTTGTGATGCCATTTTTTGATATTATCAAAATTTATGTTAAATCTAGGTCTTTAGCTATTTTAGCTAGAAGAGCTTTGGGTCTTAAATCGTGGAATGCTGATATGACTTCTAAGTTGAGATTGCTATTTCTTTCCTTCCAAGGTAATAAATTATTTGGTTCACAGTTTGATTCAATAATTTGAACTGTCACTGGGGGGAAGGGAGTTTTTTTGCCTCAAGATTAAGATCTAAGGGTAAATCTAAAGCTTCTAACCGTTTTCGTTCTTAAATAAGGAACAGAAATCGAATTCTTCCCCAAGGAATCTGTTTCCAATTGGAAGCCTTCTTCAAATTGGAATAAATCCAAGCCATTTAAGAGATCAAAGCCAGCCTCCAAGTCCGCATGAAGGTGTGGCTCTTATTCCAGCTCAGCTGGTAGGGGGCAGATTAAGATTTTTCTAAGATGTTTGGATCAATTTGGTCCAAAATCATTGGATTCAGAGTAAGACCACCTGTGAGAAGATTTTTTCTCTCATGCATTCCAGCAAGCCCAGTAAGGTTCAGGCTTCCTGAAGTGTGTTTCAGGCCTGGAGTTATTTGGGGTAATCATGCCAGTTCCGTTTCAGGAAAGGGGTCTGGGGTTTTATTCAAATCTATTCATTGTTCCAAAGAAAGAAAATTCATTCAGACCAGTTTTGGATATAAAAATGTTGAATCGATATGTAAGAGTACCAATTTTCAAAATGGTGATTATAAGGTCTATTCTGCCTTTTGTTCAGCAAGGGCATTATATGCCCACAATAGACTTACAGGATGCATATCTTCATATTTTGATTCATCCAGATTGCTATCAGTTTCTGAGATTCTCTTTTTTAGACTAGCATTACCAATTTGTTGCTCTTCCTTTTTGGCCTAGCGACAGCTCTAGGAATCTTTTCAAGGTTCTCGATGTCCTACTCTCTGTTATCAGAGAGTGGAGTGTTGCGGTGTTTCCTTATTTGGATGATATCTTGGTACTTGCTCAGTCTTTAAGTTCTGCAGAATCTCACACAAATTAACTACTGTTGTTTCTTCATAGACATGGTTGGAGGATCAATTTACCTATAAGTTCCTTGATTCCTCAGACAAGGGTCACCTTTTTAGGTTTCCAGATAGATTCAGTATCTATGACTCTGTCTTTAACAGACAAGAGACAATTTAAATTGGTTTCAGCTTGTCGGAACCTTCAATCTCTATTATTCCCTTCAGTAGCTATGTGCATGGAAGTTTTAGGTTTCATGACTGAAGCA
This sequence comes from Bombina bombina, assembly GCF_027579735.1. Taxonomy (NCBI): domain Eukaryota; kingdom Metazoa; phylum Chordata; class Amphibia; order Anura; family Bombinatoridae; genus Bombina; species Bombina bombina. The sequence goes on along the minus strand of NC_069499.1, from coordinate 1,324,038,663 downwards.
TCAGACGTATTTCCCTTTGCTCGTTTTCATGTGAGACCTCTCCAGCTTTGTATGCTTAATCAATGGTGCTGGGATTATACAAAGATATTACAATTAATATCCTTAAATCCCAATGTTCGATTATCTCTGACTTGGTGGTTAGATCACCATCGTATAGTTCTAGGGGCCTCTTTGGTTCGTCCAACCTGGACTGTGATCACAACAGATGCAAGTCTTTTCAGGTTGGGGAGCTGTTTGGGAATTTCTGACAGCACAAGGGGTTTGGAAATCTCAAGAGGCGATATTACCAATCAATATTTTGGAACTCCGTGCAATTTTCAGGGTTCTTCAGGTTTGGCCTCTGTTCATTTGTTCTCAGACAGACAATATCACAGCTGTGGCATATGTCAATAATCAGGGTGGGACTCACAGTCCCCTAGCTATGAAAGAAGTATCTTGAATACTTTTTTGGGCGGAATCCAGCAGATTATCTCAGCCGTCAGACTTTACATCTGGGGGAGTGGTCTCTCCATCCAGATGTGTTTTCTCAGATTGTTCAGATGTGGGGTCTTTCAGAAATAGATCTGATGGCTTCTCATCTAAACAAGAAACTTCCCAGGTACCTGTCCAGGTCCAGGCTTCTTCAGGCGGAAGCAGTGGATGCGTTGACACTTCCTTGGTGTTGCCAACCTGCTTATATTTTCCCGCCTCTAGTTCTTCTTCCAAGAGTGATATCCAAAATCATCATGGAACAGTCATTTGTATTGCTTGTAGCTCCAGCATGGCCTTACAGGTTTTGGTATGCGGATCTTGTTCAGGTGTCCAGTTGCCAACCTTGGCCTCTTCCATTAAGGTCGAATCTTTTGTCTTAATGTCTGTTTTTCCATCAGGATTTCAAATTATTAATTTGAAGGTATGGAAATTGAACGCCTAGTGCTTAGTCATAGAGGTTTCTATGACTCAGTGATTAATACTATGTTACAGGCTCGTAAATCTGTTTCTAGGAAGATTTATTATTGAGTTTGGAAGACTTATATTCATGGTGTTCTTCTCATAAATTCGTTTGACATTCTTTAAGAAATTCCTAGACTTTTGCAGTTTCTTCAGGATGGTTTGGATAACTTTTTGTCTGCAAGTTCCTTGAAGGTAGAATTCTCTGCTCTTTCTGTCTTATTTCACCGAAAGATTGCTAAAGCTTTCTGATATTCACTGTTTTGTACAGGCTTTGGTTTGTATCAAACCTGTCATTAATTCATTCTCTCCTCCTTGGAGTCTTAATTTGGTTTTGAAGGCTTTACAGGCGCCTCCATTTGAGCCTATGCATTCTTTGGACATTAAACTACTTTCTTGGAAAGTGTTGTTCCTTTTGGCCATCTCTTCTGCTAGAAGAGTTTCTGAATTATCTGCTCTTTCTTGTGAATCTACTTTTCTGATTTTTCATCAGGATTAGGTGATTTTGCGGACTTCATTTAAATTCTTACCTAAGGTTGTGAATTCTAACAACATTAATAGAGAAATTGTTGTCCTTTCCTTGTGTCCTAATCCTAAGAATTCTTTGGAGAAATTCTTACATTCTTTGGATGTGGTAAGAGTTTGAAATATTATGTTGAAGCTACTAAAGATTTCAGGAAGACTTCTAGTCTATTTGTTATCTTTTCTGGTTCTAGGAAAGGTCAGAAGGCTTCTGCCGTTTCCTTGGCTTCGTGGTTAAAGCTTTTGATGCATTCAGCTTATTTGGGGTCGAGTTAAGCCCCGCCTCAGAGAATTTCAGCTCATTCTATTAGATCAGTCTCCACTTCGTGGGCTTTTAAGAATGAAACTTCAGTTGATCAGATTTGCAAAGCCGCAACCTGGTCTTCTTTGCATACATTTAATAAATTCTACCATTTTGATGTATTCGCTTCTTCGGAAGCAGTTTTTGGTAGAAAAGTTCTTCAGGCAGCTGTTTCAGTTTGATTCTTCTGCTTATGTTTTAAGTTTTTTCTTTTCATTCATGAGAATAAACTTATATTTTGGGTTGTGGATTAATTTTTCAGCGGAAAATGTCTGTTTTTATTTTTATCCTTCCCTCTCTAGTGACTCTTGCATGGAGTTCCACATCTTGGGTATTGCTATCCCATACGTCACAAGCTCATGGACTCTTGCCAATTACATGAAAGAAAACATAATTTATGTAAGAACTTTCCTGATAAATTAATTTCTTTCATATTGGCAAGAGTGCATGAGGCCAACTCTTTTTATGGTGGTTATGATTTTTTTGTATAAAGCACAATTATTTTCAAATTCCTTTGTTGATGCTTTTTACTCCTTTCTTTATCACCCCACTACTTGGCTATTAAACTGAATTGTGGGTGTGGTGAGGGGTGTATTTATAGGCATTTTGAGGTTTGGGAAACTTTGCCCCTCCTGGTAGGATTGTATATCCCATACGTCACTAGCTCATGGACTCTTGCCAATATGAAAGAAATTAATTTATCAGGTAAGTTCTTACATAAATTGTTTCTTTTTCTATTGTTCCAGAACAGGCACACATTTCAAATATTAGAAAACAGTAGATTTGATGCACTTGGAGCAGTGAAAGGGATAAAAAGACAGAGTTGTCATGTATTAATGCTTCTTGCAAAGCTAACTTGTTCAAGATGAACTGGACCTTACTGTGACGTGGGCCCCTAAGGCTTAACTCACACAAGTGATGTGAATTTTCTTTTAAATAGAAGTTAAAGGGGCATGAATCCCACATTTTTTCTTTCATGATTTTCAAAGAGCAAGCAATTTTAAAACAGCTTTTTAATTTACTTCTATTATTTAATTTGCGCTAATTATTTTGATATCTTTTGTTGAAAGGCTCATTAGTTGCTGATTTGTGGCTGCACATAGATGCCTCATGTGATTGGCTCACCTGTGTGCACTGCTATTTCTTTAACAAAGGATAAAATTATGTTCTCTATCTGAACCATGAAAGAAAAAAATGTGGGTTTAATGTCCATTTAAAGAGACAGCATTGTAATACTCTTTGCATTTCTTTTCATAGATCACCACTAACTGGATGTCTTGGCATTTGACAGTTCTTTTTATAGTTAAATAAACAAATGTTATGTTCATTTCACATATAAAAATGATTTGCCTAAACAAAAGAGCTGTTCATACATAGACACATTATCTTTTCTTTGTATAGGGTTAAATCTCAAAAAGTAGATACAATCCCATTAACTCCAGCTTCTCACAGAGGGAAATGAGATTTTCTGCATGAATCTAGAAAATTGCTCCACATCATCAGTGAAGCTCATTGGTATAAGAGGAGTAACAGCACTCAGCATGAGATAATGACTGAACAAACAACATAGTAAAGATGTCAGTAATACAGTAAAAGCTCTGAAGATGTTCAGGCTGCCATTCATCAGCAATATATGCACTCAGATCATGAGGCTTCTTTATCTTTTCATGAGTGTGGGCAGGGAATCAGACTGCAGGCACCTTTAGATATTCCCTTTATGTGAGTAATGGAATAATTGCACTTTGTTAAAGGTATAGTATAGTCCCGAATTTTCTATGACAATTAAGTTAAAAACTTTGAACTTTAGTTGCAAGTCAGATGTGGTCAGTCACATGTTGTATTTGCCAAGTTCCTTAATTATATGCAGATTAAATTAAAATTAAAAAATGTCTTTCATGATTCATGTAGCCACCAATCATCAAGCTCTACCTAGGGGGCTGAACCAAAATTGGTCCGACTCCTAAGCTTACATTCCTGCTTTTTCAAATAAAGATACCAAGAGAACGAAGAAAATTTGATAATACGAGTAAATTATAAAGTTGCTTAAAATTGCAGACTCTATCTGAATCACGAAAGGAAAAAAATTGTGCTTGTGTTTGATATCTCTACTGATTTTTCATAATTTAATGTTATAATTTGTTTTTTTGTTTTAATGTCAAAAAATCAATATATAAATTCCTTATTTTGTACTCCCTCCATTTACCTCATTATGCAAAGTAGAGCTGCAACAACTAATCGCCATAATCGATAATAATCGATTATGAAAATAGTTGTCAACGAATCTCATAATCGATTAATCGATTTGTTGGTTTGCAATTAGTTGGTCTGTGCACAACACCAGCTGCTTCACTCCAATGAACTCCTGCATATGGTATTGTGTTTTATGGTTATATCCTTAGCCTAAAGGACGTCTACTTTTCACTTTTTCAGGACAGTATACGTTTACAACTACTCCTGGCTTATGTGCAACCCAGATATAATAGTCATCATTTGGATTGTTTATATTAAATCTGGTGATTTGGAACTATGCTTTTCATGATATAGCGCCAAGCTTGTTGTTTACACCTTGCCCCTAGATTGATGCGAGTTATTTAAATTGATGTGCACTTTTATCTGTTTGCACAATTATTAGTGTATTGCTTGCTATTGCTGATTATATGTACTGTATAAATAAATGTGTAAGGCTTTGTCCTGTTATTGATATACAGTCCTTAGCGCTTTTGATCTTGTTTTTTATTGTTTTTTTTTATATTTTTAATAAATTGTTATAATATGTACCAGATTCAACCTTTATAAGTATATATTCGTTATTTTTAGAGCGGACTAGATATTTCCCCTAACCTTATAGCTGGTTATTTACCATTGCGTATAGATATTCAAGATATTTTTATGTTAGAATGAAGTCAAGGGTTACTTTATTAAGAGGTCCCTTGCCAAGGTAGAAAACACTTAGCATTGGTGAAGAGCTAACAAAGATAAATATCACACTTTGGTGAAATTGGCAAAACCCTACTTATACACCTCAACAGCCTTTTCTCTGCTGCAGGAAATATAGCTGCAAACAGAGAACCAGCCTTAGCCAGAAGCATGTGGACATGTTGAGATTTTTGCATTTCAATGCAAAGTTTCTGAAAGAGTGAATAACAGAATGTTATTAACAGTGATAGTCTAACTCTTTCTAGTTCTACCTCTTTTCAAACAGTTTGTGGTTTTGTTTTGTTTAATTATAAAACTGTTCTCTGCTGCTTAAAAATTGAAGAAACAGTTGTGTTAATGTAAAGTTTTAGTCTGAAGTTTATATTTGTAACACTCATTATGTGGATTTTATTTAAAACATAGAAAACTATTATTGATTCTCTTTTTATCCGATTAGTCGATTAAGCGAAAAAATTATCGGCCGATTAATTAGTTGCAGCCCTAATGCAAAGCCATTCTACGAATGACTCTACATATAGCCCTCGAGAGCGTGCATCGCCATATGCAATCCCATGATTCATTTCGTTAGAAAAGATTTCAGTAGGAGGAGTATTTTTCTGTGTCTCTATAGCGGTCACATGATCTTTACTCATGGTGCGTGAGTTATTGTTTTGCCCTGCAGCGTTAGGAAGTTCATGGGTGTTACTGTAGTGACACTACTGCGCATGCGAACGGGATTGCGCATTGTCATATTGAATATTCATTACACTAATTAGAATAAAAGTTACGATTGGTCGATTGCTTAGACCTATTTCAGTTGCTTGCTCACAGGGCTGTCAGCTATTGCTAGACCAAAGCATGAATTGGCTGCTTCAAAATCGAAAAAATAAAGGTAACAGTTATGATTTTAACAACATTTACATTCTCAAAATATTAAAAATGCAGTTCCCAGACAAAATAATATTTCCTTTTTAATATTAGGAGAGTCCATGGGCATCATTTCTTACTGTTGGGAAATACTGAACCTGGCCACCAGGAGGAGGCAAAGACACCCCAGCCAAAGGCTTAAATACTCCCCCTCCTTCCCTCATATCCCAGTCATTCTTTGCCTTTCGTCACAGGAGGTTGGCAGAGAAGTGTCAGAAGATTTGGAGTAGTTCCTTATGAAGGGTATCTACCCTTCGAAATGGAACTGGAGTTTTAAGTAGTCTTGTCATCCTCTCAGTGAGAGCATTGAGGAATGTTTGAGTCTGGAGATGCAGGAAGAGTGTTTCTGCGAACCCATCCAGACTCGTATTAACAGCTCCTAAGCAATCAGGGTTGACGAGTTTCACTGCCTGCTTTCATTACTCAAGTCCATGTCAGGAGCGATGCTACACGAATTGAGAGGCTGTGTTTCTGTTCCACGGCATAGATTCCGGTAAGATTGTTTCATTTATTTTATACACATATTATAGTGCAAGAAGACAGGGTCACAGTGTGGCTCCTTTTATCTGTATGGAATCAAGGGTTAATATCTCAGGAGGGGGATTATTGAACAGTGAGGATTAATCACATAAGTTTATTTGATTATGCTGTGACATGTGTGAGATGAGGCTTAGGCATATGTTGGAACGTACAGGGTTTTTTACTTTCGTTTTGGGAGCTGCGCAGCCTGAAAGGCATGGCCCGCTTTTTTGCTATTATAGCAGGAGCGGTCCTGCATTGCGCACTATGTGACCGGGTGTGGTCACACTTATTTCCTCTTTCCTGACCGTGCGGTTTACCGGAGAAGAAGCGGTTTCTCTGTTTGGCCTGGGTCATAGGAGGTGGTGAGTGCCCCAGCTATTGGGGATATAAAGGTGCCGTTTTTTCTTATTATTCAATAGTCTGTAAGCGCAAGCTATGGAGGATTCTGATGCATTAGAAGGTACTCCCTCTTTACCTAAGTCTAATACCTGTCTATATTGTGAGGAGGCCGCGATATACCCACCTGCTCAACTATGTTCCACATGCCTTGATAAAGTAATCATGTCAAAGAAGGTTAATATGTTTGATACCACTGAGCCGTCCCTCCCTGAGGAGTCTCCGTCCCGTGAGGTGCGCACCCTACAGTCATCTCCTAATACACATGCAGCTTCCCATAGCACTCCTAATCCTCCATCTGGAGAGGGCCTTTTACCGCCAGAGTTTACTGAGCAGTTTCAAACGACAGTGTCTGCGGCCTTTAGTGCTTTACCTCGCCTGCTAAGCGCAGGCGAAAGGTTAAATATTACTATCCTTCCCAAGTGTCATCTACTAGTTTATTGGATTTATCTGATATAAGATTATCCGATGATGAAGGTGCCTCTGATTCTTCAGAGGGAGCTCTTTCTGGGTTGGAATCTGCTGCCTCTAAACCTCCAGCTGAGGAGGAACCTGACTTTAGATTTAGGATTGAGCATTTACACTTTCTGTTGAAGAAAGTTTTAGCTACGTTAGAGGTTCTAGAGCCCAAATTGCCTGAGGAACCTTTGATTCCTAAATTAAATAAGTTCTACGAGGACAGGGTTGTACCACAAACTTTCCTGGTTCCCGTAAAGATGGCGAACATTATTAAGAATCAATGGGAAAGGATTGGTTCTTCCTCTTCATCTCCCCCTTCTTCCTTAAAGAAATTGTTCCCGGTCCCGGACTCTCAATTGGAGTTGTGGGGTTCCATCCCCAAGGTGGATGGCGCTATCTCCACGCTTGCTAAACGCACTACTATCCTGATTGAGGATAGTTTGTTGTTTAAAGAGCCCATGGATAAGACGATAGAAACTCTGTTATGAAAGATGTTTCAACATATGGGATGTTTGTTTCAACCAGCAGCGGCTGTTGCTGGAGCGGCTACCTACTGGTGCGACTCCTTATCTGAGTTGATCGAGGTGTAAGGTCCCCTCGATGTGATCCAGGAAAGAATTAAGGCCTTAAGGGTGGCTAATTCTTTTATTTGTTATGCAAAATATTCACCTGAATGCTAAGGCTTCATGTTTTTCTGTTCAAGCCTGTAGGGCACTCTGGCTGAAGTCCTGGTCTGCGGACATGACTTCTAAGTCTAGACTTCTTTCCCTCCCCTTTAAGGGAACGATTTTATTTGGTCCAGGCCTGGACTCAATTATCTCCACGGTTACTGGAGGCAAAGGTTCCTTTTTACCGCAGGATAAGAAGAACAAGCCTAAGGGACAAGGTCCTAATTTTCGTTCCTTTCATTCTGATAAATCACAACGTCAGCAGCAATCAAAGGGGACTTGGAAGCCGGCTCAGTCCTGGAATAAATCCAAGCAGAGCATAGAAGCCAGCCGAGACAAAGTAGGCATGAAGGGCTGGCCCTGATCAGACCATGGACCATGTAGGGGGCAGACTCGCTTGAATTGGGGACGTACAAGACCCGTGGGTCCTGGAGGTCATTGCTTACGGGTACAAGATAGGTTTCAAGTCTCATCCACCCATGGGCAGATTTCTCCTTTCAAACCTGTCTTCAAGGCCAGAAAAGAGAGAAGCCTTTCTGGGGTGCATGAGGGATCTCTCCTCCCTAGGAATCATCGTCCCGGTACCTCTTGCACAAAGAGGTCTGGGGTACTATTCAAACCTTTCCACCTGATTCTGGACCTAAAGTGCTTAAACAAATTCCTTTCTGTCCCCTCGTTCAAGAGAGAGCCGATAAGGTCCATCCTTCCCTTCGTTCTGGAAGGACAGTTCATGACCACTATAGATCTGAAGGATGCTTACCTTCACGTTCCAATCCACAAGGAACACTTCAAGTTCCTAAGGTTTGCGTTCCTGGACCAGCACTTCCAGTTTATTGCACTTCCGCTTGGTCTAGCTACTGCGCCAAGAGTTTTAATGAAGGTTCTAGGGGCTCTGCTAGCAGTTGCCAGAACCAGAGGTATAGCAGTAGCTCCATACTTGGACGATATTCTGGCTCAAGCACCATCTTGTCGTCTGGCAGAAGACCATTCGAAATCTCTTCTGTTTCTTCTTCGATCTCATGGATGGAAGATACATTTAGAAAAGAGTTTTCTTATTCCCATTACCAAGGTGGAATTCCTGGGTACTATAATAGACTCCATATCCATGAGGATATTCCTTACAGACCAGAGACGTTACAAGCTAACGTCCGCTTGTCTTGCCCACCAGACCTCCTTAAGGCCCTCTGTGGCTCGGTGTATGGAGGGGATTGGTCTCATGGTGTCCATCTCAGACCACTTCAGCTATGCATGCTGAGACAGTGGAACGGCGATCATTCGAATCTGTCTCAACAGATTTCTCTGAACAACCAGTCGAGAGAACCGCTCTCCTGGTGGCTCTGTCCAGATCACCTGTCCCAAGGGACATCCTTCTTGAGAACATCCTGGGAGATTGTAACTACGGATGCAAGTCTATCAGGATGGGGAGCTGTTTAGGGTGCCAGGAAGGCACAGGGCTTGTGGACTCGAGAGGAATCCCTCCTCCCGATCAACATTCTGGAACTTCGAGCAATCTTTAAATGCCCTGAAGGCTTGGTCTCTTCTGGGTTTGTCCCAGTTTATCAGATTACAATCAGACAACATAACCTTGGTGGCTTACATCAACCATCAGGGGGGAACAAGGAGCTCCCTAACAATGAGGGAAGTATCTTGGATTCTGGAATGGGCGAAGGCCCACAACTGCTTGCTGTCAGCGATCTACGTTCCGAGTGTGGAAAAGGATTACGGCTCATTTCACTAGAGCGGTGGCTTCCTCTTGGGCCTTTAAGAATGAGGCCTCTATGTATCAGATTTGTAAGACGGCTACCTGGTCATCCTTACATACTTTTTAAAAATTCTACAAGTTTGACGTTTTTGCTTTGGCCAAAGCAGCTTTTGGGAGAAAGGTTTTACAGGCTGTGGTGCCCTCAGATTAGGATCCGCCTTTTCTTTTAACCCTCCCGTTATTCAGTGTCCTCTAGAGCTTGGGTATAGTTTACCAACAGTAAGGAATGATGCCGTGAACTCTCCTCATATCAAGAAGGAAAACATAAATTTTGCTTACCTGATAATTTAATTTCCTTCTATATGAGGAAAGTCTACGGCCCCGCCCGTATACTCCAATGGGCCTGTATACTCCAATGGGCGGACCAAAATTAGTTTTTCTCTTTCGGCACCATTTATACCCTGATATTTCTCCTGCTGTTCCTTGTTTCCTTGGCAGAATGACTGGAATATGAGGGAAGTAGGGGGGGTAGTTAAAGGGACAGTCTAGTCAAAATTAAACTTTTATAATTCAGATGTAATGTAAAATGTAATTTTAAACAACTTTCCCATTTACTTTTATCATCAAATTTGCTTTGTTCCCTGAGTGGGATTTTTGAAAAGCTAAACCTAGCTAGTCTTAAACTGATTTCTAAACCGTTGAAACCACCTGTCAGCTCAGAGCATTTTGAAAGTTTTTCACAGTTAGATAGTACTAGTTCATGTGCCTCATATAGATAGCATTGTGCTTACTCCCGTGGAGTTATTTAGGAGTCTGCACTGATTGGCTTAACTGCATGTTTGTCAAAAGCACTGAGATAAGGGGGCAGTCTGCAGAGGCTTAGATACAAGGTAATCACAGGGGTAAAAATGATATTAATATAACAGTGTTAGTTATGCAAAACTGGGTAATGGGTAATAAAGGGATTATCTATCTTTTTAAACAATACAAAATCTGATGTAGACTGTCCCTTTAAGCCTTTTGCTGGGGTGTCTTTGCCTCCTCCTGGTGGCCAGGTTCAGTATTTCCCAACAGTAAAGAATGATGCCATGAACGCTCCTCATACAGAAGGAAATGAAATTATCAGGTAAGCATAATTTATGTTTTTTTAAAAAACACACTTTTCTGACCCTTTAAATCCCTCTTGGAGCATGAGCCAAGTGAAAGATAGTTAGCAGGCTATAAAGATTGTGTAAGAATTTTTTTTTTATTTAAATTTGTCAACCTGAGGTTTTCAAAAACTGCATTTTTTATTGAGCAAAACTATCTCAATTTAGCAATGATTTTAACCCTGTTTTGCTCTTTGCTGACGTTAAAATGCACACAACTCCCCTAATTTACTTTCAAAGTGTCTGTGACACCTAAAAATAGACTTTAAATGAAAGACGTGCCTCACCCTTTTATGGCCTTCACAAGCTGTTCTTAGCTTCCAAGATCTTAACATCCAGAGGAAGAAATATGAATGGCAGATTTTGTTTCCCCAAAAGATCATTTAGCCACCAAATAAAGTTCTCATAAACAATGTCGTATAATCTCATTTAAAAAGTCTAAAGCGCATTTATTTGATATGTAAATGGTGCAAATTACTCTGCTCACTGGCTGTTTCAGGCATAAGAAAAAAGTACAAAGTTGGTTGATAAAGAAAATGGTTTAATAACAAAAGCGGAATCAGAAATGTTATTGTTCTTTTGGCTTCAGTTTGTGGGATTCAATAAATAGACAGAACCAAGAGAAAGCACACACAAGATATTTAGAACATAGAAGAAATATAGTATTAAAAAAAATCACTTTCTCATATACATTGTATGCTGAGCATTTACAGGCTTGCCTACATTAAAGGGACAGTATTCACTCATTTTCATATAACTGCATGTAATAGACACTACTATAAAGAATACGATGCACAGATACTGATATAAAAATCCAGTATAAAATGGTTTAAAAACTTACTTAGAAGCTGTCAGTTTAGCTCTGTTGAAAAGGTAGTTGGAAAGCCCACTGCAAGTGGGAAATAAGACCCTCCCCCTTCTTTTGCATATGAAAAGACCCTTTACACAAACAGGAGCAAGCTGGAGAAGGTAGCTAACGGTATTCTCATAAAATTTTGGGGCTTAGTTAGGAGTCTGAAAATCAGAGCAATGTTATTTAAAAATAAGCAAAACTATACATTATGAAGAAAAAACAACAACTTTATGGGCTTTATAAATAGATCATCTACAAAACATTTATGCAAGGAAAAAATTAGTTTATAATGTCCCTATTGTTAATTGTCTCTTTTCCTTTTTACTCCTTTGTGTGTTTGTCTTTTCACTTTGAAAGATGAGAACCTTGAACAATGAGTGTGGGCAGTACCATTGATTTTCATCTAGTAATTGTATTTTATCAATATTACATACATTTGTATGATGTGTATCCTTTCATTTGTTCTCTGTCATGTACAGTCATTCTGCTTGAAAAGCTGAGCATTTTGAATGGTGTGTAAGGGTTTTACAACTGCTTGGTACTTCTGTGACTTACATCTAGTACGTTTAAAGGGACACTCAAGTCAAAATAAAACTTAAATGATTCAGATAGAGCATGTAATTTTAAACAACTTTCCAGTTTACTTCCATTAACAAAATGTGCAGTCTTTTTATATTTATACTTTTTGTGTCACCAGCTCCTACTGAGCATGTGCAAGAATTCACAAAATATAGGTATATGCATTTGTGATTGGCTGATGGCTGTCACATGATACAAGGGGAGTGTAAATAGACATAGATTTGAAATTTGTCAGTTCAGGCTAAGTGCAATCGTATTGTCTTGTTATCATGCATTTGTTGATTAAGCAAATCTACTGTGTTTACATTTAAAGGGACACTCAATCAAAATTAATCTTTCATTATTTAGATAGAGCATGCCATTTTAAACAACTTTCCACTTTACTTCCATTAACAAAATGTGCACAGTCTTTTTATATGTAGACTTTTTGAGTCACCAGCTCCTACTGAGCATGTACAAGAATAAGTGTGTATGCATTTGTGAATGGCTGATGGCTGTCACATAGTACGTGTATGCATTTGTGATTGGCTGATGGCTGTCACATGGTACAGGGGGAGTGGAAAAAGACATAACTTTTAAAATTGTCAGAAAAAAAATCTACTACTTATTTGAAGTTCAGACTAAGTGCTATTGTATTGTATTGTTATCTTGCATTTGTTGATTATGCAAATCTAATGTGTTGACTAGTCCTTTAAGTATTTCTGCAGCCTCTTTAATTTCAGAGAAGCCACTACAGTGTGCAAATTGTCATTTGTTACTTTTTCCTACAGTTCTTCTACAGATTCTTGAGTGTACCTGGGATTTTAGAAATATCAGCCACAGAAAAGTGAATACAATCCACCCAAGAGACAGTTTCCAATATAATATAAATTAATATATAAATACTGACATTTTCATTATTTATTATGCAACATCTTTTTGAGTCTTTAGCAGTTTTATTCTAAATTCTGCTTTACAGAAATTGTGTTTTTTCGTACATCAAATAAAGATACCAAGAGAACAAAGAAAAATTGATAATAGAAGTAAATTACAAAGTTGCTTAAAATTGCATGTTCTGTCTGAATCACAAAAGAAAAAAAAATGTGTTTAGTATCCCTTTAACCCCTTAATGACCAAGGACGTGCAGGGTACGTCCTCCAAAAAAATGTCCTTAACGACCAAGGACGTACCCTGCACGTCTTTGGTCTTTGAAAGCAGTGGAAGCGATCCTGATGGCTTCCAGCTACTTTCATGTTATTGCAGTGATGCCTCGATATAGAGGCATCCTGCAATAACTTTTTTAAGCAGTCCGATGCAGAGAGAGCTATTGATGGCTATGATCGTTGGTGGGTGGGAGCGTGTCCAGAGAGGCGAGTGGGTGGCCATCAGTAGAGGAGGGGGGCGGGATCGCATGCGCGTGCACGTGCACGGGAGCGTGCGCGTGCGTGCGCGTGCACGTGTGAAAAGCCATAAGTTAGCATTTTAAGTTAAAGAGGCACAAGGTGGGACTCAGTGGGAGAGAGGGTGGGAATAAAAAATATTAATGATCTGGGAGAGGGTGGGGGGTTGGGTGTTAAGGGGGGTAAGCTACACTACAGAAAAACTCAAAATAAACATTTGATTTAAAACTGGGTACTGGCAGACAGCTGCCAGTACCCAATATGGTGCACAATAAGGCAGAGGAGGGGGGTAGAGAGCTGTTTGGGCGGGATCAGGGAGGTTGGGGCTTAGGGGGGGGGTCCTACACAGCAGAATTATTATTTTTTTTTTTAAACAAAACAAAACTTTTATTTTAGTACTGGCAGACTTTCTGCCAGTACTTAAGATGGCGGGGACAATTGTGGGGTGGGGGAGGGAAGACAGCTGTTTGGGAGGGATCAGGGGGTGTGATGTGTCAGGTGGGAGGCTGATCTCTACACTAAAGCTAAAATTAACCCTGCAAGCTCCCTATAAGCTACCTAATTAACCCCTTCACTGCTAGCCATAATACACGTGTGATGCGCAGCAGCATTTAGCTGCCTTCTAATTACCAAAAAGCAACGCCAAAGTCATATATGTCTGCTATTTCTGAACAAAGGGGATCCTAGAGAAGCATTTACAACCATGTGTGCCATAATTGCACAAGCTGTTAGTAAATAATTTCAGTGAGAAACATAAAATTGTGAAAAATGTTTGCGTTTTTTTCAATTTGATCGCATTTGGCGGTGAAATGGTGGCATGAAATATACCAAAATGTGCCTAGATCAATACTTGGGGTTGTCTACTGCACTACACTAAAGCTAAAATTAACCCTGCAAGCTCCCTACATGCTCCCTAATTAACCCCTTCACTGCTGGGCATAATACACGTGTGGTGCGCAGTGGCATTTGGCAGCCATCTAATTACCAAAAAGCAACGCCAAAGCCATATATGTCTGCTATTTCTGAACAAAGGGGATCCCAGAGAAGCATTTACAACCATTTATGCCATAATTGCACAAGTTGTTTGTAAATAATTTCAGTGAGAAACCTAAAATTTGTTAAAAAGTGAACGATTTTTTTTATTTGATGGCATTTGGCGGTGAAATGGTGGCATGAAATATACCAAAATGGGCCTAGATCAATACTTTGGGATGTCTTCTAAAAAAAAATATATACAGGTAGCCCTCAGTTTACGCCGGGGTTAGGTTCCAGAAGGAATGGTTGTAAATCGAAACCGTTGTAAATTGAAACCCAGTTTATAATGTAAGTCAATCGGAAGTGAGGGAGTTAGGTTCCAGGCCCCTCTCAAAATCGTCATAAGTAACACCTAATACATTATTTTTAAAGCTTTGAAATTAAGACTTTAAATGCTAAACAGCATTATAAACCTAATAAAATAACCACACAACACAGAATATATATCTAAACTAAGTTAAATTAACAAAAACATTTGCTAAACAGCATTATAAACCTAATAAAATAATCACACAACACAGACTTCACTTGCATTTTTCTGCTTACAGTTCTTTCTATGCATTCCAATCTGGACTGATTTATAGACAGGAAGATCTTGTTCCTTTGAAATCTGCTCGATAGCTCAGGTCTGGTTAAACTAATTAATTTCAGCTTGCTTGGCTTTGCTGCAACACAAGCGGACAGCTCCACCTACTGGCTATTTTAATAAATGCACTGCTTCTCAATGTTTTTCAATAGCAGTCACATGACTGGAAAAAAGGTTGTTATTCTGATACGGTGTAAATTGAACCGTTGTAAAACGAGGGCCACCTGTACATGTCAAGGGATATTCAGGGATTCCTGAAAGATATCAGTGTCCCAATGTAACTAGCGCTAATTTTGAAAAAAAAGTGGTTTGGAAATAGCAAAGTGCTACTTGTATTTATGGCCCTATAACTTGCAAAAAAAGCAAAGAACATGTAAACATTGGGTATTTCTAAACTCAGAACAAAATTTAGAAACTATTTAGCATGGGAGTTTTTTGGTGGTTGTAGATATGTAACAGATTTTGGGGATCAATGTTAGAAAAAGTGTGTTTTTTCCATTTTTTTCCTCATATTTTATAAATTTTTTTATAGTAAATTATAAGATATGATGAAAATAATGGTATCTTTAGAAAGTCCATTTAATGGCGAGAAAAATGATATATAATATGTGTGGGTACAGTAAATGAGTAAGAGGAAAATTACAGCTAAACACAAACACTGCAAAAATGTAAAAATAGCCTTGGTCCCAAACGGACAGAAAATGGAAAAGTGCTGTGGTCATTAAGGGGTTAAAGGGACAGTATACACTCATTTTCATATAACTGCATGTAATAGACACTACTATAAAGAATAAGATGCACAGATACTGATATAAAAATCTAGTATAAAACTGTTTAAAAACGTACTTAGAAGCTTTCAGTTTAACTCTGTTGAAAAGGCAGTTGGAAAGCCCACTGCAAGTGGGAAATAAGACACTCCCCCCTCCCCCTTCTTTTGCCTATGAAAAGACCCTTTACACAAACAGGAGCAAGCTGGAGTAGGTAGCTGACGGTATTCAAATAAAACTTTGGGGCTTGGTTAGGAGTCTGAAAATCAGAGCAATGTTATTTAAAAATCAGCACAACTATACATTTAAAAAAAACAAAAAAAAAACTTTATGGGTTTTATAAATAGATCATCTACAAAACATTTATGCAAAGAAAAAATGAGTGTATAATGTCCCTTTAATGTGAATGGATTTGAGTATCATTCCTATTTTGATGACATGCACCTTCTTGTGAAACCATGCAATGCACTAAAATGTGACATTTACATAAACTATTTACTTTATAGGCTTTTTAGAATGATTTGAATATTAGAAGTTTTTGTCACAGGTGACAGTTCTTATCTTAACGAACAAAACAAGCAATGTTTTAGAATTTGAAACAGTCTACTGCAATGACATTATTTTCAGTCTCTGCATTTTCCAAACAAAGCCACCCTATTTTCACATTGTTACAATAATGTTATCCTTAAAATAAAGATATATATTAAATAAAAAAAAAATAATTCTGAAAAAAGTAATTAAGTATGTTTCTCCAGCAGTACTGTAATGGATTCTTATTATTTTCTTTTCTTATGAAGAGTTCAAAAATTATTTCCATTTTCAAAGCTTTTCATAATCCCATTCTCCACTTCCTCTTATTTAAAATTCTAAAGGATTAAAGTGGTATTAAAATTCAAATCAAGCCTGTTATCATTTTAAAACTTTCATTTACATTATGTACCTTAAGTAAAATTGACATTATGTTGCTATTATGTTAATGTTATTGTAAATGGAGTTCCTGGAATAGCTTTGTTTAATTAATTTTCTGTATGCTTTAATTAGACTTTCAATATCACTGATGTTTTAAATAAAATCTTCTTTTATTACTAAGGCTTTTAAATAGGGTGTGCTTGATTATTAAAGATTATAATCATATTACGCAAGATGCGCATAACTTTTGTAAGCAGGTTTTGGTTCTTCTGTGACGACACTGTGTGTATGAGAGAGATCCTTAACTCTATCCTCTCTGCTTGACTAGTGTCATTGTGTATCTCTGTCTTTCACTGGCATATATGAATTTTGTATGTGTGCACATCACTTGGAGTACCTGCTCCCGCAAGCAATATGTGAAATGCAAATTGTGACAGCACCACTTATCTTCTTAAAAAATATTTCTTTAAATAATATTATCATCGGTTATTTGTAGAGCGCCAACAGATTCCACAGCGCTATAAACATAGGTGGTATACAAGGTAACATTTATAGGGATAAATGGGTAGAGGGCCCGGCCTAGAGTCGCACTGTTGCAGTCAGCTCTTATAAAGGTGATCTGCTAACAGTTGGACTTTTAGGCTTACATGCTAAGGGGGTTTATGGTGGATAGTAATGGAGGAGAGGAACTGGTATTAGGAAAGATTAGTTTAGGTTGTTTGCAGGGCCGGACTGGGACCAAAAAAAGGCCCGGGCATTTTAGGGCAAAGAGGCCCACTCCCCCCCCCCCCCCCACAGCAAAGGCGGCGCGCTATATATTGACCACTGACCTGCATGAAGATGTTATCAGGCCGTTACCCTTACTCAATATAGTCAGTACCACGCTCGTAACTAGGTTCTCTCCTCGGGATAGGTTTATTTACTTATTAAGCTACCCTACGTCTCTCAGCACAAAAACACTGAATATTGGTTTTCTAAAGCTTCTGAAGCAAAGCCTCTGAAAGAAAGGAGTGGGAGAAAAGTGTCTAACTTTCAAATGCCGCTTTGTTTTACCTCGTTTATTACACTGAGCTTACATGAAGAAACCAAACTTGTTTTTTTTGTTATGCAATCGCTAAATCTTATATTATTGTTTTTCATTTCAAAGATAAGTAAAGACTACCCACATATTTTGTAGAGATAAAAGTGTTTGCATATAAAATGTAGTTCAAACAACTACAGTCTACAAGCCACATTACACTACAATAACCAAAGCCTTGTAAAAATTTAAGAAGCAGCTCTGGTGGTATCTATGACTACATGAGACAGCACAGTTTATAAGCCACAGAAAAACTCCCATCGCACGTAAGATATACAATATTTCTTTCATGTAATTAGCAAGAGTCCATGAGCTAGTGACGTATGGGATATACATTCCTACCAGGAGGGGCAAAGTTTCCCAAACCTTAAAATGCCTATAAATACACCCCTCACCACACCCACAATTCAGTTTTACAAACTTTGCCTCCGATGGAGGTGGTGAAGTAAGTTTGTGCTAGATTCTACGTTGATATGCGCTCCGCAGCAAGTTGGAGCCCGGTTTTCCTCTCAGCGTGCAGTGAATGTCAGAGGGATGTGAGGAGAGTATTGCCTATTTGAATGCAGTGATCTCCTTCTAAGGGGTCTATTTCATAGGTTCTCTGTTATCGGTCGTAGAGATTCATCTCTTACCTCCCTTTTCAGATCGACGATATACTCTTATATATACCATTACCTCTGCTGATTCTCGTTTCAGTACTGGTTTGGCTATCTGCTATATGTAGATGAGTGTCCTGGGGTAAGTAAGTCTTATTTTCTGTGACACTCCTAGCTATGGTTGGGCACTTTGTTTATAAAGTTCTAAATATATGTATTCAAACATTTATTTGCCTTGACTCAGAATGTTCAACTTTCCTTATTTTCAGACAGTCAGTTTCATATTTGGGATAATGCATTTTAATTTTACATATTTTACCTTAAAATTTGACTTTTTCCCTGTGGGCTGTTAGGCTCGCGGGGGCTGAAAATGCTTCATTTTATTGCGTCATTCTTGGCGCGGACTTTTTTGGCGCAAAAATTCTATTTCCGTTTCCGGCGTCATACGTGTCGCCGGAAGTTGCGTCATTCTTTGACGTTATTTTGCGCCAAAAATGTCGGCGTTCCGGATGTGGCGTCATTTTTGGCGCCAAAAGCATTTAGGCGCCAAATAATGTGGGCGTCTTTTTTGGCGCTAAAAAATATGGGCGTCATTTTTGTCTCCACATTATTTAAGTCTCATTATTTATTGCTTCTGGTTGCTAGAAGCTTGTTCACTGGCATTTTGTTCCCATTCCTGAAACTGTCATTTAAGGAATTTGATCAATTTTGCTTTATATGTTGTTTTTTTCTTTTACATATTGCAAGATGTTCCACGTTGCAACTGAGTCAGAAGTTACTACAGGAAAATCACTGCACAGTGCTGGAGCTACCAAGCTAAGTCTGCTATAAACTTTTGGTATCTGTTTCTCCAGCTGTTATTTGTATTGCATGTCATGTCAAACTTATTAATGCAGATAAAATTTCCTTTAGTACTGTTACATTACCTGTTGCTGTTCCGTCAACATCTAATTTTCAGAGTGTTCCTGATAACATAAGAGATTTTATTTATTTTAAATCCATTAAGAAGGCTATGTCTGTTATTTCTCCTTCTAGTATACATAAAAGTCTTTTAAAACTTCTCTTTTTTTCAGATGAATTTTTAAATGAACATCATCATTCTGATACTGATAATGGTTCTTCTGGTTCAGAGGTTTCTGTCTCAGAGGTTGATGCTGATAAATCTTTGTATTTGTTCAAGATGGAATTTATTCGTTCTTTACTTAAAGAAGTGTTATTTGCATTAGAAATAGAGGATTCTGGTCCTCTTGATACTAAATGTAAACGTTTAAATAAGGTTTTTAAATCTCCTGTAGTTATTCCAGAAGTGTTTTATCTCCCTGATGCTATTTCTGAAGTAATTTCCAGGGAATGGAATAATTTGGGTAATTTATTTACTCCTTCTAGACGTTTAAGCAAATTATATCCTGTGCCATCTGACAGATTAGAGTTTTTTGGGACAAAAATCCCTAAGGTTATGGGGCTGTCTCTACTCCTGCTAATGTACTACTATTCCTATGGCAGATAGTACTTCATTTAAGGATCCTTTAGATAGGAAAATTGAATCCTTTCTAAGAAAAGCTTACTTATGTTCAGGTAATCTTCTTAGACCTGCTATATTTTTAGCGGATGTTGCTGCAGCTTCAACTTTTTGGTTAGAAGCTTTAGCGCAACAAGTAACAGATCATAATTTTATAGCATTATTATTATTCTATAACATGCTAATAATTTTATTGGTGATACCATCTTTTGATATCATTAGAGTTGATGTCAGGTATATGTCTCTAGCTATTTTAGCTAGAAAAGCTTTATGGATTAAACTTGGAATGCTGACATGTCTTCTAAGTCAACTTTGCTTTCCCTTTCTTTCCAGGGTAAATATTCATTTCGTTCCTTTCCTCACAACAAGGAACAAAAGCCTGATCCTTCATCCTCAGGAGCGGTATCAGTTTGGAAACTATTTCCAGTTTGGAATATATCCAAGCCTTATAGAAACCTATAGCCAGCTCCTAAGTACCTATGAAGGTGCGGCCCTTATTCCAGCTCAGCTGGTATGGGGCAGATTACGTTTTCTTCAAAGAAATTTGGATCAATTCCGTTCTTAATCTCTGGTTTCAGAAACATTGTTTCAGAAAGGTACAGAATTGGCTTCAAGTTAAGGCCTCCTGCTAAGAGATTCTTTTCTTTCCCGTGTCCCAGTTAACACAGCAAGGCTCAGCATTTCTGAAATGTGTTTCAGATCTAGAGTTGGCTGGAGTATTTATGCCAGTTCCAGTTCTGGAACAGGGGCTGGGGTTTTATTTTATCTCTTCATTGTACCAAAGAAGGTCAATTCCTTCAGACCAGTTCTGGATCTATCATTATTGAATCGTTATGTTAGGATACCAACATTCAAGATGGTTACTGTAGGACTATCCTGCCTTTTGTTTAGCAAGGGCATTATATGTCTACAATAGATTTACAGGATGTGTATCTGCATATTCCGATTCATCCAGATCACTTTTAGTGTCTGAGATTCTCTTTTTAGACAAGCATTACCAGTTTTGTGGCTCTACCGTTTGGCCTAGCCTCAGTTCCAAGAATTTTTTTCAAAGGTTCTCGGTGCCCTTCTTTCTGTAATCAGAGAATAGGGTTTTGGTATTTCCTTATTTGGACGATATCTTGGTACTTGCTCAGTCTTCTCATTTTCGTAGAATCTCATACGAATCGACTTGTGTTGTTTCTTCAAGTTCATGGTTGGAGGATCAATTTACCAATCAGTTCATTGATTCCTCAGACAAGGGTAACCTTTTTAGGTTTCTAGATAAATTCAGTGTCTATGACTCTGTCCTTGTCAGACAAGAGAAGTTTAACATTGATATCAGCTTGTCAAAACCTTCAGTCACAATCATTCCCTTTGGTAGCCTTATGCATGGAAATGTTGGGTCTTAGGACTGCCGCATCAGATGCGATCTCCTTTGCTCGTTTTCACATGCGACCTCTTCAGCTCTGTATGCTGAACCAATGGTGCAGGGATTACTCAAAGATATCTCAATTAATATCTTTAAACCGATTTTACGACACTCTCTGACATGGTGGACAGATCACCATCGTTTAGTTCAGGGGGCTTCTTTGTTCTTCCGACCTGGACTATAATCTCAACAGATGCTAGTTTTACAGGTTGGGGAGCTGTGTGGGGGTATCTGACGGCACAAGGGGTTTGGGAATCTCAGGAGGTGAGATTTCCGATCAATATTTTGGAACTCTGTGCAATTTTCAGAGCTCTTCAGTTTTGGCCTCTTCCGAAGAGAGAGTTGTTCATTTGTTTTCAGATAAGACAATGTCACAACTGTGGCATACATCAATCATCAAGGACTCACAGTCCTCTGGCTATGAAAGAAGTATCTCGAATTTTGGTTTGGGCGGAATCCAGCTCCTGTCTAATCTCTGCGGTTTATATCCCAGGTATGGACAATTGGAAAGCGGATTATCTCAGTCGCCAAACGTTGCATCCGGGCGAATGGTCTCTTCACCCAGAGGTATTTCTTCAGATTGTTCAAATGGGGGAACTTCCAGAAATAGATCTGATGGCTTCTCATCTAAACAAGAAACTTCCCAGGTATCTGTCCAGATCCCGGGATCCTCAGGCGGAGGCAGTGGATGCATTTTCACTTCCTTGGAAGTATCATCCTGCCTATATCTTTCCGCCTCTAGTTCTTCTTCCAAGAGTAATCTCCAAGATTCTGAAGGAATGCTCGTTTGTTCTGCTGGTAGCTCCGGCATGGCCTCACAGGTTTTGGTATGCGGATCTTGTCCGGATGGCCTCTTGCCAACCGTGGACTCTTCCGTTAAGACCAGACCTTTTGTCTCAAGGTCCTTTTTTTCCATCAGGATCTGAAATCCTTAAATTTAAAGGTATGGAGATTGAACGCTTGATTCTTGGTCAAAGAGGTTTCTCTGACTCTGTGATTAATACTATGTTACAGGCTCGTAAATCTGTATCCAGAGAGATATATTATAGAGTCTGGAAGACTTATATTTCTTGGTGTCTTTCTCATCATTTTTCTTGGCATTCTTTTAGAATACCGAGAATATTACAATTTCTTCAGGATGGTTTAGATAAGGGTTTGTCCGCAAGTTCCTTGAAAGGTCAAATCTCTGCTCTTTCTGTTCTTTTTCACAGAAAGATTGCTATTCTTCCTGATATTCATTGTTTTGTACAAGCTTTGGTTCGTATAAAGCCTGTCATTAAGTCAATTTCTCCTCCTTGGAGTTTGAATTTGGTTCTGGGGGCTCTTCAAGCTCCTCCATTTGAACCTATGCATTCATTGGATATTAAATTACTTTCTTGGAAAGTTTTGTTCTTTTTGGCCATCTCTTCTGCCAGAAGAGTTTCTGAATTATCTGCTCTTTCTTGTGAGTCTCCTTTTCTGATTTTTCATCAGGATAAGGCGGTGTTGCGAACTTCTTTTGAATTTTTACCTAAGTTGTGAATTCCAACAACATTAGTAGAGACATTGTGGTTCTTTCATTATGTCCTAATCCTAAGAATTCTAAGGAGAAATCGTTGCATTCTTTGGATGTTATTAGAGCTTTGAAATATTATGTTGAAGCTACTAAGTCTTTCCGAAAGACTTCTGGTTTATTTGTTATCTTTTCCGGTTTTAGAAAGGCCAGAAAACTTCTGCCATTTCTTTGGCATCTTGGTTGAAATCTTTATTTCATCTTGCCTATATTGAGTTGGGTAAGACTCCGCCTCATAGGATTACAGCTCATTCTACTAGGTCAGTTTCTACTTCCTGGGCGTTTAGGAATGAAGCTTCGGTTGATCAGATTTGCAAAGTGGCAACTTGGTTCTCTTTGCATACTTTTACCAAATTCTACCATTTTGTTGTATTTTCTTCTTCTGAAGCAGTTTTTGGTAGAAAAGTACTTCAGGCAGCGGTTTCAGTTTGAATCTTCTGCTTATGTTTTTCATTAAACTTTATTTTGGGTGTGGATTATTTTCAGCAGGAATTGGCTGTCTTTATTTTATCCCTCCCTCTCTAGTGACTCTTGTGTGGAAAGATCCACATCTTGGGTAGTCATTATCCCATACGTCACTAGCTCATGGACTCTTGCTAATTACATGAAAGAAAACATAATTTATGTAAGAACTTACCTGATAAATTCATTTCTTTCATATTAGCAAGAGTCCATGAGGCCCGCCCTTTTTTGTGGTGGTTATGATTTTTTTGTATAAAGCACAATTATTCCAATTCCTTATTTTATATGCTTTCGCACTTTTTTCTTATCACCCCACTTCTTGGCTATTCGTTAAACTGAATTGTGGGTGTGGTGAGGGGTGTATTTATAGGCATTTTAAGGTTTGGGAAACTTTGCCCCTCCTGGTAGGAATGTATATCCCATACGTCACTAGCTCATGGACTCTTGCTAATATGAAAGAAATGAATTTATCAGGTAAGTTCTTACATAAATTATGTTTTGTGTTTACTTAACTTATATAATGTACACGCTCCTAGTATAGTCACCCTGGATATGGCTGCCTCCCTCGCCCTCTTCCCTCCTTCATGCGCACGCTACTTAGGACGATGAGAGGAAGTGATGGGTTTGTAGGAGGTCACTGTGTCACCATTTTCACTTCCTCCCAGGCAGCCAGGCTAGCAGCACAGAACTCGGAGGACCACCTGCTCCTCCCACTTCTGTCCGGATTGATAGCATGTGCAGGCAGCTCCTGTCCTGTCTGCATACAGCGACCATGAGATCCACTTGCAAGAAATAAGTGGAGGATTCTCACGGCCGCTGTATGCAAGTCTGTGCCCCCTGGTGTGGCCTTTTTATGGTGCTTAAGTGAGGCCCCCTGATTTGCCAGAGAGAACAGTGCCCCAAAAATCAGCAGTTAGAATCTTTAATTCTGGGTCAGTCAGTCAGCACAGAGCTACTGACCTTGCCGTAATGGTGGGCGGAGCTAAGGGAACTGGCGGCCCACCGGGCAAATGCCCGACATGCCCTATGGTCAGTCCGGGCCTGGTTGTTTGCATCCCTGAACAGAAGAGACTTTAGGGAGTGCTTGAAGCTTTCAAAACTAGGGGAGAGTCTTGTGGAGCGAGGCAGAGAGTTCCAAAAGATGGGAGCCAGTCTGGAGAAGTCCTGTAGACGGGAATGTGAGGAGGTAACAAGTGGAGGAGAGTAGGAGATTGTGGGCAGAGCGAAGGGGTCGGGAGGGAGAGTATCTGGAGACAAGGTCTGAGATATAGGGGGGAGCAGTGCAGTTGAGGGCCTTGTATGTCAGAGTGAGAATTTTGTGTTTAATCCTGGAGGCAATAGGAAGGCAGTGAAGGGATTGGCAGAGAGGTGCAGCAGATGGAAGTGAAGCCTGTAAGGAAGGTGAGCCTGACAGGGGCATTCATTAGTAGTCAAGGCAGGAAAGAATGAGAGACTGGATTAAAATATTAGTTGTGTCTTGTATAAGGAAATGTCTAATTTTAGAGATGTTTTTAAGGTGGAAGCAGCAGGATTCAGCCAAGGACTGAATGTGAGGAGTGAAAGAAAGATCTGATCCAAATGTGACCCTAAGACATCAGGCATGCGGGGTAGAGGTAATGATGGCGTTGTCGACAGTTATAGAGAGTTGGTGGATGGAGATTTTAGAAGAAGGAGGGAAAATAAGGAACTCAGTTTTGGAGAGATTTAGCTTAAGATAGTGAGAGGACATCCAGGAAGAGATGTGAGAAAGACAGTTAGTGATACAGGTTAGCAAGGAAGGAGATAGGTCTGGTGTAGAGAGGTAGATTTGGGTGTCGTTGGCATACAAATTATATTGAAACCCGTGGGACTTTATTTAATAGAGGGAAATATCCTTATTAAAATAAATGCAATGTGTGGGATCAACATAGTCTTTATTCCATGTATCACAAAGGATGACTAAGAACTAATTTGTTCATGCCAAAGGTGCACAAAATTAAAAATAATAAAAAACTTCTAATTTACCTTTTTCTTAAATTTTCTTTGTTCTCTTGGTATCCTTTAATAATGAGTAAATGTAGATAAACTCATTGGACCTCAAGAGCGATCTTTTATTTACTGTTACAAACACGGCTGCCATAGTACTAAATACACGTGTACACTCCCGAGGTCCTATAAGCCTAACTTGGTTTACTCTTCAGCACAGATATAAAGAAGACAAAACAAATTATATTTGAGAAGTAAATTGGAATGTTTTTGTTTTAATTGAGTGCTTTATCTAAGCCATGAAAGTTCAATGTTTTGCTGTCCCTTTAAGTCCCATAAAGACTGTTGAGTGCTAGCTGTCTAGAGCTCTGTCTCAGCAACACAATAAGTCAAGAAAGACAGTGGATTCTACTTTTCTTTCCAAAAGTTTCTGTACCAGAGGCAGCCGGTTGCCCTAGGTCTTCACACAGTTTTGTATGATATGCTATTGGAGTAAAAATTGGAAACGTGCAAAGTATCATCCACTGCTTCCAGGACTGGATTTGTTATGTGCCAATCAAATGCTTGGTGTTCTAGAAAAAAGTAAAGTCTGCAATTGCTGTTTGGGACTTGCAGGCTCTTTGATGAGGTCATCTACCAGCATATGTGTTTGTGGCAGCAACTAGTAGAAAATAACTAAAAATGTGATAAATAAATGTTGTACACAAAATATAATACAGGTAAAAAACCCTTTATCCATACTGCTTAAGACCGTAAAAGGTTTGGTTCTCGGAATATTTGTAAATTTAGATCTGTAAAATCGGAAGTCTTGTAGAGGGGATGGGACCAATTGATGTACTGATATGAAGATTTTTTTTTTGTATTTTATTTAAATATATATATATATATATATATATATATATATATATATATATATATATATATATATATTAGTGGGGGAAAATCTAGATTTCAGAATAATTCTATGTTTTGAAATTCCAGATTTGGGGATTTGTATCAATAAATACAATCAATAAATACAATAATTGGTGGTTCCAAATACAGAGGAGTTCCAAAATCAGCGGTGCCTGTAAAGAGAACAAAAGCCAGCTTATAACATAACACTGTCAACACTAGATGATTTCCACAACTGATGAGTGGTATACTACTCACATTCCACTGCACTTCACTCAGATCTATAGTTACTTTTTAGAATGTGTCCACCCTTCTAGTTTTTACAGAGCAATGCCGTGAGCTTGTTTTTTGTTTTGTTTTTTAACTCTGGATTAAAGAGGACACAAAGTGGTATTTGGAACCACCATTGACTGTATTTTGTGATAGTGTGTATTAAATTTTGTGCATAGTGTTTACTATATAGCATTTTTGTGTATTTAATTTACACAGTGTGACACTATTTTTTAATATACTGTATGTAGAAAGTAATTGCTGCTGCCTGGTACATCATAGACATGTATGATAGTTTGTCATAAATAAAAGCAGAAGCCCTATATAGAGTCCTGGTGAATAGTTCTGTAGTGACAGAGATTGCTACCACTTTGCTAGCCACTTGGCTACAGTGAGCTGACCTCAGAAGTGGTTACAGTCTCTTCGACCCAGGCTGGCTTTATATATTGTAAGGATTTTAAGAAAACACAAATAGTGGAACTTGGTATCCACTGTTTTTATTCCTCATTAGATAACTAGGGGATTACATGAAAAAGGCTGGAGAGAATGGTATCTGGGTAATCAATTATAATAGAAATAAGTTAGTTACACAAATGATATCATAGTCCTATACAAGACACTCAGGAACCTGTAGTGCACTGTATAAAATGTAATCTCTTTATACATATTTATTTATATACAAAGATATTAGCCCCTGTTTGCTATAGCTATTTTGCAAACATTAATTTATTTATAGCTTTCTTTATGTCATAAAATGTGTATCTGGGGACATCATGTCTGTAAGAGCAGGAATCTGTCCTTTCTGGTTTCTTACATTAAGAATGCAGAGGAGCATACCGTATATATATTTCCACAGGCATCATACATTGTTAGATCATCATTATGAATGTGAACTGTAGAACTGTATTCATTCCTGAACACTGCTCCTATAGCATCCTCTTCAACCAATTAGTTCCTGCTCACTGAACACTGATGGAGGTTGTTCATCCTCTGAAAGATACAATGTCATTAAAGGGACAGTTTACTCAAAAAATTTCTCCCCTTTAATTTGTTCCCAATGATCCACTTTACCTGCTGGAGTGTATTAAATTGTTTACAAGTAGCTCCTTTACCCTTATATTGGCATTTGAAATTGTTGATTTAGCATGTGGTATCCCCACCTATTCTGAAAGTTTGTGGCCGCGCGTACCAGCTATAGAATTGCTTTGCAAACACAGCCAGCAGAAGAAATTACACTCCCAGTGTGATAAAGCAGAGATAAGGTAATAAAATGTTGATTTCTTTCATGTAATTAACAAGAGTCCATGAGCTAGTGACGTATGGGATATACATTCCTACCAGGAGGGGCAAAGTTTCCCAAACCTTAAAATGCCTATAAATACACCCCTCACCACACCCACAAATCAGTTTTACAAACTTTGCCTCCAAGGGAGGTGGTGAAGTAAGTTTGTGCTAGATTCTACGTTGATATGCGCTCCGCAGCAAGTTGGAGCCCGGTTTTCCTCTCAGCGTGCAGTGAATGTCAGAGGGATGTGAGGAGAGTATTGCCTATTGAATGCAGTGATCTCCTTCTACGGGGTCTATTTCATAAGGTTCTCTGTTATCGGTCGTAGAGATTCATCTCTTACCTCCCTTTTCAGATCGACGATATACTCTTATATTTACCATTTCCTCTACTGATTCTCGTTTCAGTACTGGTTTGGCTTTCTACAAACATGTAGATGAGTGTCCTGGGGTAAGTAAGTCTTATTTTCTGTGACACTCTAAGCTATGGTTGGGCACTTTATTTATAAAGTTCTAAATATATGTATTCAAACATTTATTTGCCTTGACTCAGAATGTTCAACTTTCCTTATTTCCAGACAGTCAGTTTCATATTTGGGATTATGCTTTAAATTATCATATTTTGTCTTACCTCAAAAATTTGACTTTTTTCCCTGTGGGCTGTTAGGCTCGCGGGGGCTGAAAATGCTTCATTTTATTGCGTCATTTTTGGCGCGGATTTTTTTGGCGCAAAAATTCATTTCCGTTTCCGGCGTCATACGTGTCGCCGGAAGTTGCGTCATTTTTTGACGTTATTTTGCGCCAAAAATGTCGGCGTTCCGGATGTGGCGTCATTTTTGGCGCCAAAAGCATTTAGGCGCCAAATAATGTGGGCGTCTTATTTGGCGCCAAAAAATATGGGCGTCGCTTTTGTCTCCACATTATTTCAGTCTCATTTTCATTTGCTTCTGGTTGCTAGAAGCTTGATGTTTGGCATTTTTTTCCCATTCCTGAAACTGTCTTATAAGGAATTTGATCTATTTTGCTTTATATGTTGTTTTTTCTCTTACATATTGCAAGATGTCTCACGTTGCATCTGAGCCAGAAGATACTACAGGAAAACCACTGCCTGCTGGATCTACCAAAGCTAAGTGTATCTGCTGTAAACTTTTGGTAGCTATTTCTCCAGCTGTTGTTTGTATTAATTGTCATGACAAACTTGTTAAAGCAGATAATATTTCCTTTAGTGATGTACCATTGCCTGTTGCAGTTCCCTCAACATCTAAGGTGCAGAATGTTCCTGATAACATAAGAGATTTTGTTTCTGAATCCATAAAGAAGGCTTTGTCTGTTATTTCTCCTTCTAGTAAACGTAAAAAGTCTTTTAAATCTTCTCTCTCTACAGATGAATTTTTAAATGAACACCATCATTCTGATTCTTTGGACTCTTCTGGTTCAGAGGATTCTGTCTCAGAGATTGATGCTGATAAATCTTCATATTTATTTAAGATGGAATTTATTCGCTCTTTACTTAAAGAAGTACTAATTGCTTTAGAAATAGAGGATTCTAGTCCTCTTGATACTAATTCTATACGTTTGGATAAGGTTTTTAAAGCTCCTGCGGTTATTCCAGAAGTCTTTCCTGTTCCTAATGCTATTTCTGCAGTAATTGCTAAGGAATGGGATAAATTGGGTAATTCATTTACTCCTTCTAAACGTTTTAAGCAATTATATCCTGTTCCGCCTGACAGGTTAGAATTTTGGGACAAAATCCCTAAAGTTGATGGGGCTATTTCTACCCTTGCTAAACGTACTACCATTCCTACGTCAGATGGTACCTCGTTTAAGGATCCTTTAGATAGAAAAATTGAATCTTTTCTAAGAAAAGCTTATCTATGTTCAGGTAATCTTCTTAGACCTGCTATATCATTGGCTGATGTTGCTGCAGCTTCAACTTTTTGGTTGGAAACTCTAGCGCAACAAGTAACAAATCGTGATTCTCATGATATTATTATTCTTCTCCAGCATGCTAATAATTTCATCTGTGATGCCATTTTTGATATTATTAGAGTTGATGTTAGATTTATGTCTCTGGCTATCTTAGCCAGAAGAGCTTTATGGCTTAAGACTTGGAATGCTGATATGGCTTCTAAATCAACTCTACTTTCCATTTCTTTCCAGGGAAACAAATTATTTGGTTCTCAGTTGGATTCTATTATTTCAACTGTTACTGGTGGGAAAGGAACTTTTTTACCACAGGATAAAAAATCTAAAGGTAAAAACAGGGCTAACAATCGTTTTCGTTCCTTTCGTTTCAACAAAGAACAAAAGCCTGATCCTTCGTCCTCAGGAGCAGTTTCAGTTTGGAAACCATCTCCAGTCTGGAATAAATCCAAGCCTGCTAGAAAGGCAAAGCCTGCTTCTAAGTTCACATGAAGGTACGGCCCTCATTCCAGTTCAGCTGGTAGGGGGCAGGTTACGTTTTTTCAAAGAAATTTGGATCAAATCTGTTCACAATCTTTGGATTCAGAACATTGTTTCAGAAGGGTACAGAATTGGTTTCAAGATGAGACCTCCTGCAAAGAGATTTTTTCTTTCCCATGTCCCAGTAAATCCAGTGAAAGCTCAAGCATTTCTGAATTGTGTTTCAGATCTAGAGTTGGCTGGAGTAATTATGCCAGTTCCAGTTCCGGAACAGGGGATGGGGTTTTATTCAAATCTCTTCATTGTACCAAAGAAGGAGAATTCCTTCAGACCAGTTCTGGATCTAAAATTATTGAATCGTTATGTAAGGATACCAACGTTCAAGATGGTAACTGTAAGGACTATATTGCCTTTTGTTCAGCAAGGGAATTATATGTCCACAATAGATTTACAGGATGCATATCTGCATATTCCGATTCATCCAGATCATTATCAGTTCCTGAGATTCTCTTTTCTAGACAAGCATTACCAATTTGTGGCTCTACCGTTTGGCCTTGCTACAGCTCCAAGAATTTTCACAAAGATTCTCGGTGCCCTTCTGTCTGTAATCAGAGAACAGGGTATTGTGGTATTTCCTTATTTGGACGATATCTTGGTACTTGCTCCGTCTTTACATTTAGCAGAGTCTCATACGAATCGACTTGTGTTGTTTCTTCAAGATCATGGTTGGAGGATCAATTTACCAAAAAGTTCTTTGATTCCTCAAACAAGGGTAACCTTTCTGGGTTTCCAGATAGATTCAGTGTCCATGACTCTGTCTTTAACAGACAAGAGACGTCTAAAATTGATTACAGCTTGTCGAAACCTTCAGTCACAATCATTCCCTTCGGTAGCCTTATGCATGGAAATTCTAGGTCTTATGACTGCTGCATCGGACGCGATCCCCTTTGCTCGTTTTCACATGCGACCTCTTCAGCTCTGTATGCTGAACCAATGGTGCAGGGATTACACGAAGATATCTCAATTAATATCTTTAAAACCGATTGTTCGACACTCTCTAACGTGGTGGACAAATCACCATCGTTTAATTCAGGGGGCTTCTTTTGTTCTTCCGACCTGGACTGTAATTTCAACAGATGCAAGTCTCTCAGGTTGGGGAGCTGTGTGGGGATCTCTGACGGCACAAGGAGTTTGGGAATCTCAGGAGGTGAGATTACCGATCAATATTTTGGAACTCCGTGCAATTTTCAGAGCTCTTCAGTTTTGGCCTCTTCTGAAGAGAGAATCGTTCATTTGTTTTCAGACAGACAATGTCACAACTGTGGCATACATCAATCATCAAGGAGGGACTCACAGTCCTCTGGCTATGAAAGAAGTATCTCGAATTTTGGTTTGGGCGGAATCCAGCTCCTGTCTAATCTCTGCGGTTCATATCCCAGGTGTAGACAATTGGGAAGCGGATTATCTCAGTCGCCAAACGTTGCATCCGGGCGAATGGTCTCTTCACCCAGAGGTATTTCTTCAGATTGTTCAATTGTGGGGGCTCCCAGAGATAGATCTGATGGCCTCTCATCTAAACAAGAAACTTCCCAGGTATCTGTCCAGATCCCGGGATCCTCAGGCGGAGGCAGTGGATGCATTATCACTTCCTTGGAAGTATCATCCTGCCTATATCTTTCCGCCTCTAGTTCTTCTTCCAAGAGTAATCTCCAAGATTCTGAGGGAATGCTCGTTTGTTCTGCTAATAGCTCCGGCATGGCCTCACAGGTTTTGGTATGCGGATCTTGTCCGGATGGCATCTTGCCAGCCATGGACTCTTCCGTTAAGACCAGACCTTCTGTCACAAGGTCCTTTTTTCCATCCGGATCTGAAATCCTTAAATTTAAAGGTATGGAGATTGAACGCTTGATTCTTGGTCATAGAGGTTTCTCTGACTCCGTGATTAATACTATGTTACAGGCTCGTAAATCTGTATCTCGAGAGATATATTATAGAGTCTGGAAGACTTATATTTCATGGTGTCTTTCTCATCATTTTTCTTGGCATTCTTTTAGAATACCGAGAATTTTACAATTTCTTCAGGATGGTTTGGATAAGGGTTTGTCCGCAAGTTCTTTGAAAGGACAAATCTCTGCTCTTTCTGTTCTTTTTCACAGAAAGATTGCTATTCTTCCTGATATTCATTGTTTTGTACAAGCTTTGGTACGTATAAAACCTGTCATTAAGTCAATTTCTCCTCCTTGGAGTTTGAATTTGGTTCTGGGAGCTCTTCAAGCTCCTCCGTTTGAACCTATGCATTCATTGGACATTAAATTACTTTCTTGGAAAGTTTTGTTCCTTTTGGCCATCTCTTCTGCTAGAAGAGTTTCTGAATTATCTGCTCTTTCGTGTGAGTCTCCTTTTCTGATTTTTCATCAGGATAAGGCGGTGTTGCGAACTTCTTTTGAATTTTTACCTAAAGTTGTGAATTCCAACAACATTAGTAGAGAAATTGTGGTTCCTTCATTATGTCCTAATCCTAAGAATTCTAAGGAGAAATCATTGCATTCTTTGGATGTTGTTAGAGCTTTGAAATATTATGTTGAAGCTACGAAATCTTTCCGTAAGACTTCTAGTCTATTTGTTATCTTTTCCGGTTCTAGGAAAGGCCAGAAAGCTTCTGCCATTTCTTTGGCATCTTGGTTGAAATCTTTAATTCATCTTGCCTATGTTGAGTCGGGTAAAACTCCGCCTCAAAGAATTACAGCTCATTCTACTAGGTCAGTATCTACTTCCTGGGCGTTTAGGAATGAAGCTTCGGTTGACCAGATCTGCAAAGCAGCAACTTGGTCTTCTTTGCTTACTTTTACTAAATTCTACCATTTTGATGTATTTTCTTCTTCTGAAGCAGTTTTTGGTAGAAAAGTTCTTCAGGCAGCGGTTTCAGTTTGAATCTTCTGCTTATGTTTTTTGTTAAACTTTATTTTGGGTGTGGATTATTTTCAGCAGGAATTGGCTGTCTTTATTTTATCCCTCCCTCTCTAGTGACTCTTGTGTGGAAAGATCCACATCTTGGGTAGTCATTATCCCATACGTCACTAGCTCATGGACTCTTGTTAATTACATGAAAGAAAACATAATTTATGTAAGAACTTACCTGATAAATTCATTTCTTTCATATTAACAAGAGTCCATGAGGCCCACCCTTTTTTGTGGTGGTTATGATTTTTTTGTATAAAGCACAATTATTCCAATTCCTTATTTTATATGCTTCGCACTTTTTCTTATCACCCCACTTCTTGGCTATTCGTTAAACTGATTTGTGGGTGTGGTGAGGGGTGTATTTATAGGCATTTTAAGGTTTGGGAAACTTTGCCCCTCCTGGTAGGAATGTATATCCCATACGTCACTAGCTCATGGACTCTTGTTAATATGAAAGAAATGAATTTATCAGGTAAGTTCTTACATAAATTATGTTTTGTGTTTACTTAACTTATATAATGTACACGCTCCTAGTATAGTCACCCTGGATATGGCTGCCTCCCTCGCCCTCTTCCCTCCTTCATGCGCACGCTACTTAGGACGATGAGAGGAAGTGATGGGTTTGTAGGAGGTCACTGTGTCACCATTTTCACTTCCTCCCAGGCAGCCAGGCTAGCAGCACAGAACTCGGAGGACCACCTGCTCCTCCCACTTCTGTCCGGATTGATAGCATGTGCAGGCAGCTCCTGTCCTGTCTGCATACAGCGACCATGAGATCCACTTGCAAGAAATAAGTGGAGGATTCTCACGGCCGCTGTATGCAAGTCTGTGCCCCCTGGTGTGGCCTTTTTATGGTGCTTAAGTGAGGCCCCCTGATTTGCCAGAGAGAACAGTGCCCCAAAAATCAGCAGTTAGAATCTTTAATTCTGGGTCAGTCAGTCAGCACAGAGCTACTGACCTTGCCGTAATGGTGGGCGGAGCTAAGGGAACTGGCGGCCCACCGGGCAAATGCCCGACATGCCCTATGGTCAGTCCGGGCCTGGTTGTTTGCATCCCTGAACAGAAGAGACTTTAGGGAGTGCTTGAAGCTTTCAAAACTAGGGGAGAGTCTTGTGGAGCGAGGCAGAGAGTTCCAAAAGATGGGAGCCAGTCTGGAGAAGTCCTGTAGACGGGAATGTGAGGAGGTAACAAGTGGAGGAGAGTAGGAGATTGTGGGCAGAGCGAAGGGGTCGGGAGGGAGAGTATCTGGAGACAAGGTCTGAGATATAGGGGGGAGCAGTGCAGTTGAGGGCCTTGTATGTCAGAGTGAGAATTTTGTGTTTAATCCTGGAGGCAATAGGAAGGCAGTGAAGGGATTGGCAGAGAGGTGCAGCAGATGGAAGTGAAGCCTGTAAGGAAGGTGAGCCTGACAGGGGCATTCATTAGTAGTCAAGGCAGGAAAGAATGAGAGACTGGATTAAAATATTAGTTGTGTCTTGTATAAGGAAATGTCTAATTTTAGAGATGTTTTTAAGGTGGAAGCAGCAGGATTCAGCCAAGGACTGAATGTGAGGAGTGAAAGAAAGATCTGATCCAAATGTGACCCTAAGACATCAGGCATGCGGGGTAGAGGTAATGATGGCGTTGTCGACAGTTATAGAGAGTTGGTGGATGGAGATTTTAGAAGAAGGAGGGAAAATAAGGAACTCAGTTTTGGAGAGATTTAGCTTAAGATAGTGAGAGGACATCCAGGAAGAGATGTGAGAAAGACAGTTAGTGATACAGGTTAGCAAGGAAGGAGATAGGTCTGGTGTAGAGAGGTAGATTTGGGTGTCGTTGGCATACAAATTATATTGAAACCCGTGGGACTTTATTTAATAGAGGGAAATATCCTTATTAAAATAAATGCAATGTGTGGGATCAACATAGTCTTTATTCCATGTATCACAAAGGATGACTAAGAACTAATTTGTTCATGCCAAAGGTGCACAAAATTAAAAATAATAAAAAACTTCTAATTTACCTTTTTCTTAAATTTTCTTTGTTCTCTTGGTATCCTTTAATAATGAGTAAATGTAGATAAACTCATTGGACCTCAAGAGCGATCTTTTATTTACTGTTACAAACACGGCTGCCATAGTACTAAATACACGTGTACACTCCCGAGGTCCTATAAGCCTAACTTGGTTTACTCTTCAGCACAGATATAAAGAAGACAAAACAAATTATATTTGAGAAGTAAATTGGAATGTTTTTGTTTTAATTGAGTGCTTTATCTAAGCCATGAAAGTTCAATGTTTTGCTGTCCCTTTAAGTCCCATAAAGACTGTTGAGTGCTAGCTGTCTAGAGCTCTGTCTCAGCAACACAATAAGTCAAGAAAGACAGTGGATTCTACTTTTCTTTCCAAAAGTTTCTGTACCAGAGGCAGCCGGTTGCCCTAGGTCTTCACACAGTTTTGTATGATATGCTATTGGAGTAAAAATTGGAAACGTGCAAAGTATCATCCACTGCTTCCAGGACTGGATTTGTTATGTGCCAATCAAATGCTTGGTGTTCTAGAAAAAAGTAAAGTCTGCAATTGCTGTTTGGGACTTGCAGGCTCTTTGATGAGGTCATCTACCAGCATATGTGTTTGTGGCAGCAACTAGTAGAAAATAACTAAAAATGTGATAAATAAATGTTGTACACAAAATATAATACAGGTAAAAAACCCTTTATCCATACTGCTTAAGACCGTAAAAGGTTTGGTTCTCGGAATATTTGTAAATTTAGATCTGTAAAATCGGAAGTCTTGTAGAGGGGATGGGACCAATTGATGTACTGATATGAAGATTTTTTTTTTGTATTTTATTTAAATATATATATATATATATATATATATATATATATATATATATATATATATATATATATATATTAGTGGGGGAAAATCTAGATTTCAGAATAATTCTATGTTTTGAAATTCCAGATTTGGGGATTTGTATCAATAAATACAATCAATAAATACAATAATTGGTGGTTCCAAATACAGAGGAGTTCCAAAATCAGCGGTGCCTGTAAAGAGAACAAAAGCCAGCTTATAACATAACACTGTCAACACTAGATGATTTCCACAACTGATGAGTGGTATACTACTCACATTCCACTGCACTTCACTCAGATCTATAGTTACTTTTTAGAATGTGTCCACCCTTCTAGTTTTTACAGAGCAATGCCGTGAGCTTGTTTTTTGTTTTGTTTTTTAACTCTGGATTAAAGAGGACACAAAGTGGTATTTGGAACCACCATTGACTGTATTTTGTGATAGTGTGTATTAAATTTTGTGCATAGTGTTTACTATATAGCATTTTTGTGTATTTAATTTACACAGTGTGACACTATTTTTTAATATACTGTATGTAGAAAGTAATTGCTGCTGCCTGGTACATCATAGACATGTATGATAGTTTGTCATAAATAAAAGCAGAAGCCCTATATAGAGTCCTGGTGAATAGTTCTGTAGTGACAGAGATTGCTACCACTTTGCTAGCCACTTGGCTACAGTGAGCTGACCTCAGAAGTGGTTACAGTCTCTTCGACCCAGGCTGGCTTTATATATTGTAAGGATTTTAAGAAAACACAAATAGTGGAACTTGGTATCCACTGTTTTTATTCCTCATTAGATAACTAGGGGATTACATGAAAAAGGCTGGAGAGAATGGTATCTGGGTAATCAATTATAATAGAAATAAGTTAGTTACACAAATGATATCATAGTCCTATACAAGACACTCAGGAACCTGTAGTGCACTGTATAAAATGTAATCTCTTTATACATATTTATTTATATACAAAGATATTAGCCCCTGTTTGCTATAGCTATTTTGCAAACATTAATTTATTTATAGCTTTCTTTATGTCATAAAATGTGTATCTGGGGACATCATGTCTGTAAGAGCAGGAATCTGTCCTTTCTGGTTTCTTACATTAAGAATGCAGAGGAGCATACCGTATATATATTTCCACAGGCATCATACATTGTTAGATCATCATTATGAATGTGAACTGTAGAACTGTATTCATTCCTGAACACTGCTCCTATAGCATCCTCTTCAACCAATTAGTTCCTGCTCACTGAACACTGATGGAGGTTGTTCATCCTCTGAAAGATACAATGTCATTAAAGGGACAGTTTACTCAAAAAATTTCTCCCCTTTAATTTGTTCCCAATGATCCACTTTACCTGCTGGAGTGTATTAAATTGTTTACAAGTAGCTCCTTTACCCTTATATTGGCATTTGAAATTGTTGATTTAGCATGTGGTATCCCCACCTATTCTGAAAGTTTGTGGCCGCGCGTACCAGCTATAGAATTGCTTTGCAAACACAGCCAGCAGAAGAAATTACACTCCCAGTGTGATAAAGCAGAGATAAGGTAATAAAATGTTGATTTTCCATTGTTCTCTCAAAGTACTGGTGATTGTTTTAAGGACAGATATAAGATAAAGAAGCAGGTATATGTGCACAATGTGATACAGTAATGAGATCGGATTATACCTACAAGCTCAACCCATTTATTAGGTTGTGGCTTCAAAACACAAAATCATAGCTTTAATATACACAAATAAGCCTTAAAAAGCTCATTTTCATACATTTTTTACTCTGCCAGAGAGAACAGTGCCCCAAAAATCAGCAGTTAGAATCTTTAATTCTGGGTCAGTCAGTCAGCACAGAGCTACTGACCTTGCCGTAATGGTGGGCGGAGCTAAGGGAACTGGCGGCCCACCGGGCAAATGCCCGACATGCCCTATGGTCAGTCCGGGCCTGGTTGTTTGCATCCCTGAACAGAAGAGACTTTAGGGAGTGCTTGAAGCTTTCAAAACTAGGGGAGAGTCTTGTGGAGCGAGGCAGAGAGTTCCAAAAGATGGGAGCCAGTCTGGAGAAGTCCTGTAGACGGGAATGTGAGGAGGTAACAAGTGGAGGAGAGTAGGAGATTGTGGGCAGAGCGAAGGGGTCGGGAGGGAGAGTATCTGGAGACAAGGTCTGAGATATAGGGGGGAGCAGTGCAGTTGAGGGCCTTGTATGTCAGAGTGAGAATTTTGTGTTTAATCCTGGAGGCAATAGGAAGGCAGTGAAGGGATTGACAGAGAGGTGCAGCAGATGGAAGTGAAGCCTGTAAGGAAGGTGAGCCTGACAGGGGCATTCATTAGTAGTCAAGGCAGGAAAGAATGAGAGACTGGATTAAAATATTAGTTGTGTCTTGTATAAGGAAATGTCTAATTTTAGAGATGTTTTTAAGGTGGAAGCAGCAGGATTCAGCCAAGGACTGAATGTGAGGAGTGAAAGAAAGATCTGATCCAAATGTGACCCTAAGACATCAGGCATGCGGGGTAGAGGTAATGATGGCGTTGTCGACAGTTATAGAGAGTTGGTGGATGGAGATTTTAGAAGAAGGAGGGAAAATAAGGAACTCAGTTTTGGAGAGATTTAGCTTAAGATAGTGAGAGGACATCCAGGAAGAGATGTGAGAAAGACAGTTAGTGATACAGGTTAGCAAGGAAGGAGATAGGTCTGGTGTAGAGAGGTAGATTTGGGTGTCGTTGGCATACAAATTATATTGAAACCCGTGGGACTTTATTTAATAGAGGGAAATATCCTTATTAAAATAAATGCAATGTGTGGGATCAACATAGTCTTTATTCCATGTATCACAAAGGATGACTAAGAACTAATTTGTTCATGCCAAAGGTGCACAAAATTAAAAATAATAAAAAACTTCTAATTTACCTTTTTCTTAAATTTTCTTTGTTCTCTTGGTATCCTTTAATAATGAGTAAATGTAGATAAACTCATTGGACCTCAAGAGCGATCTTTTATTTACTGTTACAAACACGGCTGCCATAGTACTAAATACACGTGTACACTCCCGAGGTCCTATAAGCCTAACTTGGTTTACTCTTCAGCACAGATATAAAGAAGACAAAACAAATTATATTTGAGAAGTAAATTGGAATGTTTTTGTTTTAATTGAGTGCTTTATCTAAGCCATGAAAGTTCAATGTTTTGCTGTCCCTTTAAGTCCCATAAAGACTGTTGAGTGCTAGCTGTCTAGAGCTCTGTCTCAGCAACACAATAAGTCAAGAAAGACAGTGGATTCTACTTTTCTTTCCAAAAGTTTCTGTACCAGAGGCAGCCGGTTGCCCTAGGTCTTCACACAGTTTTGTATGATATGCTATTGGAGTAAAAATTGGAAACGTGCAAAGTATCATCCACTGCTTCCAGGACTGGATTTGTTATGTGCCAATCAAATGCTTGGTGTTCTAGAAAAAAGTAAAGTCTGCAATTGCTGTTTGGGACTTGCAGGCTCTTTGATGAGGTCATCTACCAGCATATGTGTTTGTGGCAGCAACTAGTAGAAAATAACTAAAAATGTGATAAATAAATGTTGTACACAAAATATAATACAGGTAAAAAACCCTTTATCCATACTGCTTAAGACCGTAAAAGGTTTGGTTCTCGGAATATTTGTAAATTTAGATCTGTAAAATCGGAAGTCTTGTAGAGGGGATGGGACCAATTGATGTACTGATATGAAGATTTTTTTTTTGTATTTTATTTAAATATATATATATATATATATATATATATATATATATATATATATATATATATATATATATATATATATATATATATATATATATATATATATATTAGTGGGGGAAAATCTAGATTTCAGAATAATTCTATGTTTTGAAATTCCAGATTTGGGGATTTGTATCAATAAATACAATCAATAAATACAATAATTGGTGGTTCCAAATACAGAGGAGTTCCAAAATCAGCGGTGCCTGTAAAGAGAACAAAAGCCAGCTTATAACATAACACTGTCAACACTAGATGATTTCCACAACTGATGAGTGGTATACTACTCACATTCCACTGCACTTCACTCAGATCTATAGTTACTTTTTAGAATGTGTCCACCCTTCTAGTTTTTACAGAGCAATGCCGTGAGCTTGTTTTTTGTTTTGTTTTTTAACTCTGGATTAAAGAGGACACAAAGTGGTATTTGGAACCACCATTGACTGTATTTTGTGATAGTGTGTATTAAATTTTGTGCATAGTGTTTACTATATAGCATTTTTGTGTATTTAATTTACACAGTGTGACACTATTTTTTAATATACTGTATGTAGAAAGTAATTGCTGCTGCCTGGTACATCATAGACATGTATGATAGTTTGTCATAAATAAAAGCAGAAGCCCTATATAGAGTCCTGGTGAATAGTTCTGTAGTGACAGAGATTGCTACCACTTTGCTAGCCACTTGGCTACAGTGAGCTGACCTCAGAAGTGGTTACAGTCTCTTCGACCCAGGCTGGCTTTATATATTGTAAGGATTTTAAGAAAACACAAATAGTGGAACTTGGTATCCACTGTTTTTATTCCTCATTAGATAACTAGGGGATTACATGAAAAAGGCTGGAGAGAATGGTATCTGGGTAATCAATTATAATAGAAATAAGTTAGTTACACAAATGATATCATAGTCCTATACAAGACACTCAGGAACCTGTAGTGCACTGTATAAAATGTAATCTCTTTATACATATTTATTTATATACAAAGATATTAGCCCCTGTTTGCTATAGCTATTTTGCAAACATTAATTTATTTATAGCTTTCTTTATGTCATAAAATGTGTATCTGGGGACATCATGTCTGTAAGAGCAGGAATCTGTCCTTTCTGGTTTCTTACATTAAGAATGCAGAGGAGCATACCGTATATATATTTCCACAGGCATCATACATTGTTAGATCATCATTATGAATGTGAACAGATCATTTAATGAAATCTAGTGACACTTACTGCATATATCATGGGGATCAGATCTTCTACAGAGCGTAGAACTGTATTCATTCCTGAACACTGCTCCTATAGCATCCTCTTCAACCAATTAGTTCCTGCTCACTGAACACTGATGGAGGTTGTTCATCCTCTGAAAGATACAATGTCATTAAAGGGACAGTTTACTCAAAAAATTTCTCCCCTTTAATTTGTTCCCAATGATCCACTTTACCTGCTGGAGTGTATTAAATTGTTTACAAGTAGCTCCTTTACCCTTATATTGGCATTTGAAATTGTTGATTTAGCATGTGGTATCCCCACCTATTCTGAAAGTTTGTGGCCGCGCGTACCAGCTATAGAATTGCTTTGCAAACACAGCCAGCAGAAGAAATTACACTCCCAGTGTGATAAAGCAGAGATAAGGTAATAAAATGTTGATTTTCCATTGTTCTCTCAAAGTACTGGTGATTGTTTTAAGGACAGATATAAGATAAAGAAGCAGGTATATGTGCACAATGTGATACAGTAATGAGATCGGATTATACCTACAAGCTCAACCCATTTATTAGGTTGTGGCTTCAAAACACAAAATCATAGCTTTAATATACACAAATAAGCCTTAAAAAGCTCATTTTCATACATTTTTTACTCTGCAGTTGGTAAAAAAAGCAATTGTAAACACATTAAGGGAAAAACTATTTTACAGTATACTGTCCCTTTAAGAACCACTGAGCACCTATGCAAGGTGATACAATCCTTGTGGAACCATAGGAAAGCTTAGTATTAAAGGAAAATGAAACCCACATTTTTTCTTTCATGGTTTAGCGCGGCCAACATCGCTCTAGCGCATCATTAAAGGGATAGTCTACTCAAAATTAAACTTTCATGATTCAGATTGAGCATGTAATTTTAAGCAACTTTCTCCTTTACTCCTATTATCAAATTTTCTTCATTCTCTTACTATCTTTATTTGAAAATACAGGAATCTAAACTTAGGAGCTGGCCCATTTTTGGTTCAACACCCTGAGTAGCGCTTGCTAATTGGTGGCTACATTTAGCCACCAATCAGCAAGCGTTACCCAGGTGCTAAACCCAAAAATTGGCCGTCTCTAAGCTTACATTCTTGCTTTTCAAATAAAGATTACCAAGAGAATAAAGAAAATTTGATATAAGTAATAAATTACAAAGTTGCTTAAAATTGCATGCTCTATCTGATTTATGAACACAATTTGGGTTTAGTATTCATTAAATTATGGTACCATTGTTGTGTGATAATCCAGACTTAAGTGTAAAGCTAAGTATATGCAATGTCACTTTTCTTATACACAGTTTTGAAAGTAACATGTTATAGTTTCTTTAAAGTTCAAATTGACTTGTTCCCCCCAAAAAAAGTATTTCAGCAATGCTGAATTTATTTATTAAAGGTTTGTTCTCTTCCACATGGTACTGGTGCAGGGTATTTGTCTTCAATTCTCTGATAATGGACATCCTGTTTAGATTAGAGACAAGGGGATTAAAGGGATAGAAATATACATGAATGCATTTCAATTTTAAATAGAAGCATGTTTGCAATGTACTTAAATTATAAAAGTAAGAGTTATTAGTGTTTCAGTGGCATATGCTACATGTGACC
The DNA here is from genome assembly GCF_027579735.1 of Bombina bombina. NCBI lineage: Eukaryota > Metazoa > Chordata > Amphibia > Anura > Bombinatoridae > Bombina > Bombina bombina. Next base: position 1,323,996,226 of record NC_069499.1, on the reverse strand, counting down.
ATAGGATTAGGATTCAAACTCCAACCTGCTCACATTTATTAAGGTGTCTAAGCATCGTTTTCTGCAGATTCGCATGTGCGAACCTGTAGCCAAGATTTAAAGGGACACTGAACCCAAAACTTTTCTTTTGTGATTCAGATAGAGCATGCAATTTTAAGCAACTTTCTAATTTACTCCTATTATCAAATTGTCTTCATTCTCTTGGTATGTTTGTTTGAAAAACAAGAATGTAAGTTTAGATGCCGGCCCATTTTTGGTGACCAACCTGGGTTGTCCTTGCTGATTGGACAGCACCCATAAAAAGTGCTGTCCATGGTCTGAACCAAAAATCTGATGGCTCCTTAGCTGAGATGCCTTCTTTTTCAAATAAAGATAGAAAGAGAACGAAGACAAATTGACAATAGAAGTAATTTAGAAAGTTGCTTAAAATTGCATTCTCTATCTGAAACATGAAAGAAAAAAATTGGGTTCAGTGTCCCTTTAAGAAGCAACGGTCATCAGACTGCTGCTTCTTAACACACCTGTTATGTGGTGTATGTCAATCCCCCAGACTTTTCCAACCGAGGAGATTGACGGCCCTGCTCGCACATGGGCAGGGCGCAACGTTACCCACTAGCCGTAGTGTGCAATGATAAATGTGGGTAGCATATTGCTGCCAGCTAGACGCAAAGCTGGGAGGACAAAGGGGAAGATGTACACCTCTGCCCACCTTACTTTGTTAAATCTGGCCCTAAATGTTGTCGTATAAATCCTGTCTGGCTCTTTGAGTAGATGTGATATACACGTGCGGGTGCACTGGGCAGTCACAGCATATGTGCGTATGCGGCTGAAAAATAGTAATTGCTTTTACTAGATACATTTTTTGCTAATTGAAGCATTTTTCAAAAAATTTTCTATTTAAAATGTTAATGCACCCCTGCTCATTTCAGTTTTGACCTTTCTATACAGTCTGATGGCAACAACAAATTCACTTTTTTTTTATTTTTTTCCATTACCAGTTTTGAATTGCAAGTTGTCTGTATTTCATTTTGTTCTTTTCTGCAAATGTATTCATTTTTAAAGAAGCGCATCTAAAATGTAAAATTCTGCTGTGTTCTTAAAGCGACAATAAGCACACGGTAATTTAAAACGTTTTTTGTAATACATTACAATGTTAGTGTGATTGTTTGTATTGCACCTTACAGTATATGCTGCAGTAATTTTTCAGTAGACACTACCACCATTTGCCTTACTTCAATAAGCCTCAATTTAAATCACGGTTTTCTACATACAGGTTTTATTTTTAAAATAATAACTTTTCTGATTATTTTCTAGTTATATCAGAAAATGGCAGAATTAATTATATATAATTAGAAATACATAGATAATGAAATTATTGTGAGGTGAACTATCTCCAGTTTATTAGGTTAATCATTCATATGTGATCACCTTCAGCTGTACTTTATTGGAAGAAGAAAAATAATCATTAACTTAATTATAACAATTTAAAAGCATTTATGTAACTAGAGAAAAATGATCCTTACCTTAATGATAACAATTAAATACTGTTATAGGTTTCACTTTCATTTTTAAAGGGATTCTGAACCAAATTTTTTTCCTTCATGATTTAGATGGAGCATGCAATTTTAAGCAACTTTCTAATTTACTCTTATCAATTTTCTTTGTTCCTTTTCGTATCTTTATTTGAAAAAGCAGGAATCTAAACTTAGAAGCCGGCGCATCTTTGTTTCAGCATCTTGGATAGAGCTTGCTGAAAAAAATTGGGCTAAGTATCCCTTTAATGCTTGCCCCATCCATCCTCACACTTAGGTCCATGTGCAGATCTATTCCACTCCAAATAATATTCTATTCATTGCGCTTCTTGAAACTTATTAATGGGGTTATTCTGTATACATGGAATTACAAGGGGGCAGTGGTATTAAAGGTAAAAGTAAAATCAAAATTAAACTTTCTTGATTCAGATAGAACATGCAGTTTCAAACAACTTTCCAATTTACTTCTATTATTTAATTTGCTTCCTTCTCTTGTTATCTTTTGCTGAAAGGTTTATCTAGGTAAGCTCAGGAGCAACAAGGAACCTAGGTTCCAGCTGCTGATTGGTGGCTGCATATATGTACTGATTGTCATTGGCTCACCCATGTGTTCAGTTAGAAACCAGTAGTGCATTGCTGCTCTTTCAACAAATGATATCAAGAGAATGAAGCAAATTTGATAATAGAAATAAACTGTGAAGTTGTTTAAACTTGTATGCTCTGTCTAAATCATGAAATAAATTTTTTCGGGTTTCATGTCCCTTTAATTTTGTATGTTTATTTTAGAACATTTTTGCTGTGTAGAAGAGGCATGTTATTTCTGCAGACACACATTTTTCATTGTGAGAACTACAAAATCAAGAACATGTGATAATATCTTCCGTATTCACAATCACCCAGGAAGGTCTCATTAAGCAAGTGCCCAGAGACAGACATTCCTGTGAAATCCACCACGAGAGAGAGTCTCTTGTTAGGGGATCTAGATCTATCCTCTGCGAGAGCTCTGAATGGTCTCCGTTCCATTGATTGAGCATGCATAGTTGCAGAGGTCTCAGATGGAACCGAGCAAAAGGAATGATGTCCATGGAAGCAATAATCAGATCAATCACCTTATGCATTGAGCCACTGATGGACGAATAGCAGACTGGAGAGAAAGGAACGTAGCAAAAAGTTTGGATTTTCTGACATCCATCAGGAAAATCGTCATGGACAGGGAATCTATGATTGTCCCTAAGAAACAAACTCTTATAGCTGGAACAAGGGAACTCTTTTCCAGATTCACTTTACATCCGTGGTAACGTAGAAAAGATAAGAGATTTTGCTAATTGAAAAGATGACGCCTGAACCAAGATGTTGTCTAGGTAAGGTGCTACCGCAATTCCATAGGATCTAACCACTGCCAAAAGAGCCCACAGAACCTTTGTAAATATTCTGGGAGCCATGGCAAGAGAAAACGGAAGTGCATTAAATTTAAATTGATTGTCCAGAAAGGCAAACCTTAGAAACTTTGGTGATGATCCCTGTGAATGGGAACATGTAGATACGCGTCCTTCAGGTCTATGGTCATCATGAACTGACCTTCCTGAACAAATGGAAGAATGGAACGAATAGTTTCCATTTTGAAGGGCGGAACCCTGAAGAATTTGTTGAGGCACTTTAAGTCTAGAATGAGAAGGAAAGTTCCCTCCTTTTTGGGAACTACAAAAAGATTTGAATAGAATCCTTGTCCCTGTTCCACTACAGGAACTGGAACAATTACTCCCAGGGAGGATAGGTCCTCTATGCAGTTAAAGAAGGCCTTCCTCTTTACTTGGTTTGTGGATAGTCTTGACAGTTGAAATCTTCCCCTTGGAGGGCAAGACTTGAATCCTATTCTGTAACCCTGGGATACTATGTCCACAGTTCGCAGATATTCTGTAAACCTTGGATACTATGTCCACAGATCACGGATCTGGGACATTGCGTATCCAAGCTTGCTGAAAAACAGAAAAGCCTGCCCCCCACTTGATCCAAAATTGGATCGGGGACAGACCCTTCATGATGATTTTGAATCAGTGGAAGACTTCTTGTTTTGCTTCCCCTTATTCCATGGCTGAGTGGACTTCCAAGAGGTCTTGGATTGCTCTGGTTTGGAAGAAGAGGAGGAAGACTTTGGTCCTTAAAGTTATGAAAGGAGAGAAAATTAGAATTCTGATGACCCTTAGGTCTATTCTTCTTATCCTGAGGTAGAAAAGATCCCTTTCCACACTTAATTTCAGAAATGATTTCTGCCAGACCAGGACCAAATAAAGTTTTACCTTTATAAGGTAAAGACAAAAGCTTGGGTTTTGAAGTTACACCAGCCAACCAGGATTTTAACCACAGAGCTCTGCAAGCTAGAACAGTGATGCTAGACATCTTATCTCCCAATCTAATTACCTGCATGTTAGCATTGCAGATACAGGTATTGGCCAGTTTAAGAGCTTTGATCCTATCCTGGATCTCCTCTATCATAGTCTCGTCTGATATCAGATCAGACAAGGCACCCCATCAATAAGATGCTGCTCCCGCAACCGTATCAATTCTTGCTGCAGGTTGCCACTCTAATCCTTGATGGATGTACATCTTTTTTAAGTAAGCCTCTAGCTTCTTATCCATGGGATCCTTAAAGGAACAACTATCCTCTATAGGAATGGTAGTTCTTTTAGCTAGAGTAGAGATAGCTCTTTCTACTTTAGGCACAGTGCGCCAGGAGTCACGAATGGAGTTAGCATCAGGAGACATCTTTTTAAAAACAGGGGAAGGGGAAAAAAGGAACCCCTGGCTTATCCCATTCCTGAGCTATAATTGTAGACATCTTGTCTGGAACAGGAAAAACATCCACAGATGAGGGAGAATCATAAACTCTTTTAAGTTTAGTAGATCTTTTAGGGTTGACAGCAACCGAAGGTTCGGAGTCTTTCAAAGTAGCTAGAACCTCCTTCAGAAGCAACCAGAGATGTTCAAGCTTAAAGCTGAAATTAACTTCTTTACACCTAGATTTGGAGTTTGGCGTTAGCCGTGAAAACCAGCGTTAGAGGCTCCTAACGCTGGTTTTAGGCTACCGCCGGTATTTGGAGTCACTCAAAATAGGGTCTAACGCTCACTTTTCAGCCGTGACTTTTCCATACCGCAGATCCCCTTACGTAAATTGCGTATCCTATCTTTTCAATGGGATCTTTCTAACTCCGGTATTTAGAGTCGTGTCTGAAGTGAGCGTTAGACATCTAACGACAAAACTCCAGCCGCAGGAAAAAAGTCAGTAGTTAAGAGCTTTCTGGGCTAACGCCGGTTCATAAAGCTCTTAACTACTGTACTCTAAAGTACACTAACACCCATAAACTACCTATGTACCCCTAAACCGAGGTCCCCCCACATCGCCGACACTCGAATACATTTTTTTAACCCCTAATCTGCCGATCGCCACCTACGTTATCCTAATGTACCCCTAATCTTCTGCCCCTAACACCGCCGACCCCTGTATTATATTTATTAACCCCTAACCTGCCCCCCACAACGTCGCCTCCACCTACCTACACTTATTAACCCCTAATCTGCCGACCGCAAAGCGCCGCCACCTACGTTATCCTTATGTACCCCTAATCTGCTGCCCCTAACACCGCCGACCCCTATATTATATTTATTAACCCCTAATCTGCCCCCCTCAACGTCGCCTCCACCTGCCTACACTTATTAACCCCTAATCTGCCGACCGGAGCTCACCGCTATTCTAATAAATGTATTAACCCCTAAAGCTAAGTCTAACCCTAACACTAACACCCCCCCTAAATTAAATATAATTTAAATCTAACGAAATTAATTAACTCTTATTAAATAAATTATTCCTATTTAAAGCTAAATACTTACCTGTAAAATAAATACTAATATAGCTACAATATAAATTATAATTATAGCTATTTTAGGATTAATATTTATTTTACAGGTAACTTTGTATTTATTTTAACCAGGTACAATAGCTATTAAATAGTTAAGAACTATTTAATAGCTAAAATAGTTAAAATAATTACAAATTTACCTGTAAAAGAAATCCTAACCTAAGTTACAATTAAACCTAACACTAGACTATCAATAAATTAATTAAATAAACTACCTACAATTACCTACAATTAACCTAACACTACACTATCAATAAATTAATTAAATACAATTGCTACAAATAAATAAAAATTAAATAAACTAGCTAAAGTACAAAAAATAAAAAAGAACTGTTACAAAAAATAAAAAAATATTTACAAACATAAGAAAAATATTACAACAATTTTAAACTAATTACACCTACTCTAAGCCCTCTAATAAAATAACAAAGCCCCCCAAAATAAAAAAATGCCCTACCCTATTCTAAATTACTAAAGTTCAAAGCTCTTTTACCTTACCAGCCCTGAACAGGGCCCTTTGCGGGGCATGCCCCAAGAAATACAGCTCTTTTGCCTGTAAAAAAAAACATACACTACCCAAGCCCCCTAACATTACAACTCACCACCCACATACCCCTAATCTAACCCAAACCCCCCTTAAATAAACCTAACACTAAGCCCCTGAAGATCATCCTACCTTGTCTTCACCTCACCGGGTATCACACCGATCCGTCCAGAAGAGCTCCTCCGATGTCCTGATCCAAGCCCAAGCGGGGGGCTGAAGAGGTCCATGATCCGGCTGAAGTCTTCATCCAAGCGGGGCAGAAGAGGTCTTCCATCCGATTGAAGTCTTCATCCAAGCGGCATCCATCCGGAGCGAAGCGGCAGCATCCTGAAGACCTCCACCGCGGAACATCCATCCTGGCCGACGACCTGAACGACGAATGACGGTTCCTTGAAATGACGTCATCCAAGATGGCGTCCCTCGAATTCCGATTGGCTGATAGGATACTATCAGCCAATCGGAATTAAGGTAGGAATATTCTGATTGGCTGATGGAATCAGCCAATCAGAATCAAGTTCAATCCGATTGGCTGATCCAATCAGCCAATCAGATTGAGCTCGCATTCTTTTGGCTGTTCCGATCAGCCAATAGAATGCAAGCTCAATCTGATTGGCTGATTGGATCAGCCAATCGGATTGAACTCGATTCTGATTGGCTGATTCCATCAGCCAATCAGAATATTCCTACCTTAATTCCGATTGGCTGAAAGAATCCTATCAGCCAATCGGAATTCGAGGGACGCCATCTTGGATGACGTCATTTAAAGGAACCGTCATTCGTCGTTCAGTCGTCGGCCAGGATGGATGTTCCGCGGTGGAGGTCTTCAGGATGCTGCCGCTTCGCTCCGGATGGATGCCGCTTGGATGAAGACTTCAATCGGATGGAAGACCTCTTCTGCCCCGCTTGGATGAAGACTTCAGCCGGATCATGGACCTCTTCAGCCCCCCGCTTGGGCTTGGATCAGGACATCGGAGGAGCTCTTCTGGACGGATCGGTGTGATACCCGGTGAGGTGAAGACAAGGTAGGATGATCTTCAGGGGCTTAGTGTTAGGTTTATTTAAGGGGGGTTTGGGTTAGATTAGGGGTATGTGGGTGGTGGGTTGTAATGTTGGGGGGCTTGGGTATTGTATGTTTTTTTTTACAGGCAAAAGAGCTGTATTTCTTGGGGCATGCCCCGCAAAGGGCCCTGTTCAGGGCTGGTAAGGTAAAAGAGCTTTGAACTTTAGTAATTTAGAATAGGGTAGGGCATTTTTTTATTTTGGGGGGCTTTGTTATTTTATTAGGGGGCTTAGAGTAGGTGTAATTAGTTTAAAATTGTTGTAATATTTTTCTTATGTTTGTAAATATTTTTTTATTTTTTGTAACTTAGTTCTTTTTTATTTTTTGTACTTTAGCTAGTTTATTTAATTGTATTTATTTGTAGCAATTGTATTTAATTAATTTATTGATAGTGTAGTGTTAGGTTAATTGTAGGTAATTGTAGGTAGTTTATTTAATTAATTTATTGATAGTCTAGTGTTAGGTTTAATTGTAACTTAGGTTAGGATTTCTTTTACAGGTAAATTTGTAATTATTTTAACTATTTTAGCTATTAAATAGTTCTTAAATATTTAATAGCTATTGTACCTGGTTAAAATAAATACAAAGTTACCTGTAAAATAAATATTAATCCTAAAATAGCTATAATATAATTATAATTTATATTGTAGCTATATTAGGATTTATTTTACAGGTAAGTATTTAGCTTTAAATAGGAATAATTTATTTAATAAGAGTTAATTAATTTCGTTAGATTTAAATTATATTTAACTTAGGGGGGTGTTAGTGTTAGGGTTAGACTTAGCTTTAGGGGTTAATACATTTATTAGAGTAGCGGTGAGCTCCAGTCGGCAGATTAGGGGTTAATAATTGAAGTTAGGTGTCGGCGATGTTAGGGAGGGCAGATTAGGGGTTAATACTATTTATTATAGGGTTAATAACTTTATTATAGTAGCGCTCAGGGGTTAATAAGTGTAGGCAGATGGAGGCGACGTTGAGGGGGGCAGATTAGGGGTTAATAAATATAATATAGGGGTCGGCGGTGTTAGGGGCAGCAGATTAGGGGTACATATGGATAATGTAAGTAGCGGCGGTTTACAGAGCGGCAGATTAGGGGTTAAAAATAAAATGCAGGTGTCAGCGATAGCGGGGGAGGCAGATTAGGGGTTAATAAGTGTAAGGTTAGGGGTGTTTAGACTCGGGGTACATGTTAGGGTGTTAGGTGCAGACGTAGGAAGTGTTTCCCCATAGCAAACAATGGGGCTGCGTTAAGAGCTGAACGCGGCTTTTTTGCAGGTGTTAGGTTTTTTTTCAGCTCAAACAGCCCCATTGTTTCCTATGGGGGAATCGTGCACGAGCACGTTTTTGAGGCTGGCCGCTTGCGTAAGCAACTCTGGTATTGAGAGTTGAAGCTGCGTTAAAAATGCTCTACGCTCCTTTTTTGGAGCCTAACGCAGCCTTTATGTGGACTCTCAATACCAGAGTTATTTTTATGGTGCGGCCAGAAAAAAGCCGGCGTTAGTTTTTCGGGTCGTTACCGTCAAAACTCCAAATCTAGCCGTCAGATTCTGAAGAATTTTCCCTCATCATGTCAGAGTCTAAGATTTCAATTTCAGAAGCTACTGAAGTATCCTCATCAGACATTTGGGAAAGGTTGGCCAGCGCAGATTTAGAGGGGTCAGAAACCTTACCAGCAGAAATATGTTTAAATTTCCTCTTACACTTACCCATAGTAGGGAAAGCAGATAAAGCTGCAGACACTGCAGAAGTTATCTGCCCAGCAAATTCTCCTGGCAAATAAACACCCCCAGGAGGTTGAGAGGAACCACAGGGCACTGCATGTGAGACTATCAGAGCTTGGGACATCTGAGGAGAAAGCTGAGGCATATCCTGAACAGCATTGTCCTGAAAGACATATGGCTCAGAAGGCAGTACTTTGTCTTTAAACGTAAGGATTTTTAGATAAGCAAGTGGCACAAAATTGCACAGGGGGAACATCCTGGGCCTCCAGACAAAGCAAACATTTATCAAAGGAAATAGTTGTAATTTGGTCTGGATCCATAACCACAAAATTGATTCCCAATTTTTAAATATAAAAATAATAATGTCACCAGTCCGGGTAAATAAATCAGCCATAAGTAACTGATAACAGCAAAATAAGAAAAGACAGAGTTGTAATTTTAAAAGAATTTTTTTTTACTGACACCTCTATATCTCAGCAAGCTGAGGAGTCTTACTTCACCAGGACCTCACTAGAAACTGCAAGAAGACACTGATGCATCCGATCCGCTGTCGAAATAAACTATCAGGCTAAGGCAGCTGTTAAATAGATCCTGCTCGATCCAGCTAGTCTACACAGAGAAAGCAACGTGATCGCTTCACTGCCGATACTCACTCCGCTCGACTATGTGTAAAACGGAAGAGTGGAGCGCCACGTGATCGGACTTTGAAAAGAAACTGCGCCGCAGTAAAAGTCTGCGTTTCTGACTGAATAATAAAAAAAAAATTTAAGCACTAAATATCCTCTTATATAATATACCCTTCTTATATAATAGGGACAAAAAAACCTTGCTCCATAATAAAGCAAATACTTATAACCCTTCTGACCAGCCGCTAAGCTATTAAGTCTCTTATTAAATTTCACCAGGGAATTAACCCCTTAACGCTCACATGCCAGTGTCTGCCAAAAAAACTGTGCAAACTGTTAACCCAACCTAAGGTTTAAACTGTCCAAAGAATAAATCCAAAAGAGAAGTTAATCTCCAAAGTGCTGTCCTTCAATACCTAGAAGGCAAATGCACTTACCTGTGGATCCAGCTGCAGGGCAGGAACAGCTTCTTAGGTGTGATAGACACTCCACTCTCTATCAGGGACCTTCAGAAAAAGAAAGAACAGAACCAACCCTGGCTTTCTATAAAGGGGTAGCAATAATGTTAGAAATAAAGCAAAGACAACCTCACCGCTTTCTAACTGCTAAGAGCCATCATTACTCTTACTAAAGATATTGACATGGACACAGCATAGCCCCAATCCTTGCTTGCAGGGAAAAGTACCCATAAAAGGATTAAATATCTACAAACACCATCTTCGCACATCCTTCATTGACAAAGGCAAAGAGAATGACTTGGGATTATGGGTAAGGATAGTTACACTTAACAACTTTGCTGGGGTGCTCTTTGCCTCCTCCTGCTAACTCTGCTTTGTATGATCCATATCAGAAAACCCCATTGCTGTAGTAATTATTAGAGTTAGGTCTCCATTTATCAAAGCAATTCGGGTGTGCTTGTGCATTAAAATACATGCACACTTGACACTTCTCATTTCTGAAAATGTCAGCGCCATTAAAAATAATGGAAACATCAATACTCCATACTGTGTATTGATGTAAATACAGGCTTGATCAATTTAGCCTTTTTTTCCACCCGTAGTTAGCCTAATCCAATGAAGACATAATATTTATCTCACTTTTTTGTCTTCTGTTCGCGTCTGCAACCAGGCTCGGATGTCAGTATTTGATTCAACACTTCTGACCTTGTGAACGCCTTCATTGTGGAATCAATTGAGGATTAGTAAGGCATAAACATGTAAAAACTATCAGCAGCTAGCTCCCAGTATGTTCTGTTCAATATTTATTTTAAACAGGATGTGCTATTTCATTGTCATAAACACTATAATCATTTAGTTTAGATATGGGAGCTGTTGATATACACTTGTGAATATTTCATTTATTATTTCTGATTATCTTTTGCTGGCATGTGATGGGATACAAAAAATAACAGCAAAACTGAAAGATAAATAAATGCCTGTGCTCCCTATATAGGCTACAATCTAGTCATATGAAATAGGTTACAGCTTTTCATTTTATATCCTGCAGTCTGCATTGTGCAGTGTTTAACTGTTTCACTGCTGGGCCACACACAAAACTGACCTTAGGCTTAGAGGGAACACTGGCGTTGTACACAGTTCCTTTTTCTTTGTTATGGTTTGTATTCCAAGGCTTTTGTACTTACTGAGGCATACAGTTAATACTGCTACAAAGGTAGCACAGTAACATTGCTCTCTAATTCTAATCTATAATGAAATGTCAAAGGAAGTGCACATAATGTTTGTGCATTTGCTTGTAGAAAAGAGGTTGTCTCATTGCTATAAAACGTGTTTATTGCTTCTCTGGAAAAGATACCTTTAAAATGTAAGTGCTTCTATTAGTCCTGCCTATTGCGTGTTTACACAATGCTTAGTGTACCCAAGTATTATTGTACCTGCTGAATTCTCCCACTAGAATAGTGCTGCCCAGTATTTGTGGTGCGCAGAGCTGTGTAGATTTACATGCTGACCAGCTTGACAGATAAAAGAAATCATATGAAGGTATAATGCAATACAAGTAACCTTTTCTACAGCATACTCATTCATAAATATGTTATGTCTCAGGAACCTAATTAAAATTTATTTAAAAAAATGACGGGTTTTCCTCTAACCTGTGGGCCACATAAATGTTGTGTGTTCTTATTAGAGTTGCCACTTCGGCCATGTTTTCCTGGACACTTATGAGTTACACACGCTGCAGAATATGCAGAGACAAACATGAATTGTACTCTACAGGACCACTCATTTTTTGCTGTCAAGGATCACTATTCGTGTGCTGTCCAGGGGTACAATTCCTGCTCCCCTCTGCACACCCTGCAGAAAACATGACTGAGGTGGCAACCCTATTTCTTAGGTGGTCCACATCCACCGGTTGGACCTTAATGCTATATGTAGTGCATTGGTTGAAACAAATGAAAGCAAATCAAAGATCAGCTGTGCTGACAGTGACGGTGTACTGTAAACCTACATTTCAAAAAAGGGGCAAAATAAACCCAAAAAGAGGTTGGGGCAGTATAATCCTTTGTATTCTGTCCATTTTACATTAAAACACGAATGAGCTCAGTTAATCTTTGTGGGAAATGTAAGTTTTGAAAACAGCCTTAAAGGATATCTTTTAAGGGAATATGAAAGCTTTTTTTTTAAGAATTTAGAACAGCTGTGCATTCCAGAATTACATTTTTTTAAGTTCTCAATCCTTGAATTATATTTTTATACACAAAGGACCTACTTCAGATGCAGCCACATGTCATATATAAGGACGTTTGCCCTTCTGCTCTTGGTAGCACCCATGGGAGACAAATTCACAGTCATTTATATGTATAAGGTTATCATTCTAGCTGTTCACATATTTAGCAGCAGCATTTTCTCAAATGCAAATTATTGCAACAAAACATTTAGTTGTTTTTGATATGCATTACTGCACATTTGAAAAATGGATTTTATATCATTTCATGTTAAAAGTCTTATCGACGTATATAAACCCACTTTGGCCTTGCACAGATTTCTTCTGAAATGGAAAACCAACAACAATTTCTCGCACTAAAAGATCCAAAAATAATAAATCCTAAAAAAAAACGTATTGGAGCATAAGAACAAACAATTAGTATGTGGGCGCCGGAAATTTAGAAATCAAAGTTAGGCGGAAATCATACAGCATACGATATTTAATTATGTTCAAATCTCTTGGATCCAAAAGTTACCCCTAGAGATTAATAAAATAAAAGTCTGTATCATGCATGATATAAAAAAGTAAAATTTTCTTTAAAAATACTCAGTTTAAAAAAGTATATGATGATCATCCACGTTTAAGATACATATCCTCGGTCAATGAAAATATATAAATAGTTGAGTATCTGAATAGTTTATGATGTGCTTAAAGGGACACTGAACCCAATTTTTTTCTTTCATGATTCAGATAGAGCATGCAATTTTAAGCAACTTTCTAATTTACTCCTATTATCATTTTTTCATCGTTCTCTTGCTATCTTTATTTGAAAAAGAAGGCATCTAAGCTAAGGAGCCAAACAATATTTGGTTCAGAACGCTGGATAGCACTTGTTTATTGGTGGGTGATTTTATCCACCAATCGGCAAGAACAACCCAGGTTGTTCATCAATAATGGGCCGGCATCTAAACTTACATTCTTGCTTTTCAAATAAAGATACCCAGAGAATGAAGAAAATTTGATAATAGGAGTAAATTAGAAAGTTGCTTAAAATTGCATGCTCTATCTAAATAACAAAAGAAAAAAATTGGGTTTAGTGTCCCTTTAACCCCTTAACGACCGACGACGTACGCCATACGTCCTGAGAAAAAATACACTTAACGACCGAGGACGTATGGCGTACGTCGTCGGTCTGGAAAGCAGCTGGAAGCGATCCTGATCTCTTCCAGCTGCTTTCCGGTTATTGCAGGATGCCTCGATATTGAGGCATCCTGCAATAACCATTTTTACCCCTCTGGTGCAGAGAGAGCCACTCTGTGGCCCTCTCTGCACCGGACATTGATGGCCGCATTCGTTGGTGGGTGGGAGCTGAAGTGGGAGGCAGGTGGGCGGCCATCGATGGGTTCCAAGTCAGAGAGGGGGTGGGGCCATCGGGGGCGCGCACAGACACGCGTGCACGGGGGCGGAGGGAGGGCGCGTGCACGGGGAGGGAGCGGGTGGGAACCGCTACACTGCAGAAAATAAAAGTTTTTTAAGTGGGAGAAAGGGAGGAGGGAATGCCCCTATAAATAAAAAAAGGGATCTGGGAGGAGGTGGGGGTGGTGGTTTTGGTGGGGGGAAGCTACACTACAGAAAAAAATAAAATAAAAAAAATCTTATATATGGTAAACTGGGTACTGGCAGACAGCCAGATACCCAATATGGCTCCCAAGAAGGTAGAGGGGGAGGTTAGAGAGCTGTTTGGGGGGTGGGATCAGGGAGGTTGGGGACTAAGGGGGGACCCTACACAGCAGCATATGTAAATATGCTAAAAAAAACACAATTGAAATGCAAAGATTCCTTTTCTCTTGTTAAGTGTATCCAGTCCACGGATCATCCATTACTTATGGAATATATTCTCCTTCCCAACAGGAAGCTGCAAGAGTCCACCCACAGCAAAGCTGCTATATAGCTCCTCCCCTAACTGCCATATTCAGTCATTCTCTTGCAAGCCTCAACATAGATAGGAGGTAGTGAGAGTCTGTGGTGCTTTCTACTTAGTTTATTCTTCAATCAAAAGTTTGTTATTTTTAAATGGCACCGGAGTGTGCTGTTTATCTCAGGCAGTATTTGGAAGAAGAATCTGCCTGCGTTTTTCTATGATCTTAGCAGACGTAACTAAGATCCATTTGCTGTTCTCACACATTCTGAGGAGTGAGGTACTTCAGAGGGGGAATGGCGTGCAGGTTTTCCTGCAGATAAGGTATGTGCAGTAAAATATTTTTCTAGGAATGGAATTGACTAAGAAAATACTGCTGATACCGAAGTAATGTAAGTAAAGCCTTAAATGCAGCGATAGCGACTGGTATCAGGCTTATTAATAGAGATACATACTCTTGTAAAAAAAAATTTAAAACGTTTGCTGGCATGTTTAATCGTTTTTTAACATATGTTTGGTGATAAAACTTATTGGGGCCTAAGTTTTTTCCACATGGCTGGCTTAAATTTTGCATAGAAACAGTTAACTGAAGCTTCCCACTGTTGGCTGTGGCAGTTTGTTGTGTCTGTTTTTAAAAACGTCTATGTCATTTTTTTTTTTGATCTGTTTTTTTGCATTAAGGGGTTAATCATCCATTTGCAAGTGGGTGCAATGCTCTGTTACCTTATTACATGTACTGTAAAAATTTCGTTTGCTTTACTGCCTTTTTTTTTTTTTCACTGTTTTTCAAATTTTGACAAAATTTGTTTCTCTTAAAGGCACAGTAACGTTTTATATATTTGCTTGTTAACTTGATTTAAAGTGTTTTCCAAGCTTACTAGTCTCATTATTAGTCTGTTCTAACATGTCTGACATAGAGGAAGCTCTGTGTTCATTATGTTTTAAAACCATGGTGGAACCCCATCTTAGAATGTGTATCAGATGTACTGATTTCATGTTAAACAATAAAGATCATTTTTTGTCTTTAAAAACATTATCACCAGAGGATTCTGTCGTGGGGGTAGTTATGCCGACTAACTCTCCCCACGTGTCAGACCTTTTGACTCCCGCTTTAGGGACTCACGCTCAAATGGCGCCAAGTACATCAAGGGCACCCATAGCGTTTCTTTTACCAGGGGATTC
The DNA here is from genome assembly GCF_027579735.1 of Bombina bombina. Lineage (NCBI taxonomy): Eukaryota > Metazoa > Chordata > Amphibia > Anura > Bombinatoridae > Bombina > Bombina bombina. Next base: position 1,323,981,068 of record NC_069499.1, on the reverse strand, counting down.
TGTCGAGGGGAAAGTTATGCCGACTAACTCTCCCCACGTGTCAGACCCTTCGACTCCCGCTTCAGGGACTCACGCTCAAATGGCGCCAAGTACATCAAGGGCGCCCATAGCGTTTATTTTACAAGACATGGCAAAGGTGGTGAATAATATTCTGGCAGCAGTATTAGTCAGACTACCTGAAATTAAAGGAAAGCAGTTAGCTCTGGGGGTAGATACAGAGCATACAGACGCTTTAAGAACCATGTATGATACTACCTCACAATATGCTTAGTCTGTGGGTGATTTTTTTTTTTTGACTCAGGGAAGATGATTTAACCTGATTCTGATATTTCTACATTTAAAATTTATGCTTGAGAACCTCCACTTGTTGCTCAGGGAGGCTTTGGCTGCTCTGAATGAATGTGTACAATCGCAGGGCCAGAGAAATTGTGTAGACTGGATAAATAATATGCAGTGCCGGTGTGTACTGATGTTTTTCCAATAGCTAAAGAGGTTTACTAAAAATTTTTTTTTAATAAGGAATAGGATAGACCAGGTGTGCCGTTCTCTTCCCCTCCTATTTTTTAGAAGAATGTTTTCTAATAGTTACCACCACACGGGACTTCTGGCAGACAGTTCCTAAGGTGGAGAGAAGAGTTTCTACTCTAGCTAAGCGTACCACTACCTCTGACGAGGACAGTTGTGCTTTTTAGATCCAATGGATAAAAAATGTTTATTCAACAGGGTTTTATCCTGCAGCCCCTTGCATACATTGCTTCTGTCACTGCTGCTGCGGCGTTCTGGGTTGAGTCTCTTGATGAGGCTTTACAGTTAAGCGACTCCATTGGATGAATATATTTGACAAGCTTATGCTAGCCAATTGCTTTGTTTTCTGATGCCTTGTTCATTTGACTAGACTAACGGCTAAGAATTCTGTTTTTTACTATACTGGCGCGCAGAGCGCTATGGCTTATATCATGGTCAGCTGTCGTGACTTTAATAAATAAGCTACTTAACTTCCCTTCAAGGGGCAGACCCTATTCGGGCCTGGTTTGAAGGAGATTATTGCTTATATCACTGGAGGAAAAGGTCATGCCCTTCCTCAGGATAGGTCTAAATCAAGGGGAAAAAAAAAAAAAAAAAAAAAAAAAAGTCTAATTTTCGTACCTTTTAAAAACTTCAGGGCAGGTGTGGCATCCTCTTCCTCTAAGGCAAAACAAGAGGGAATTTTTGCTCAGTCCAAGGCGGTCTGGAGACAATCGGACCTGGAACAAAGATAAGCAGGCCAAGGAGCCTGCTGCTGCCTCTAAGGCAGCATGAAGGAACGGACCCCTATCCGGTAACGGATCCTATAGGGGGCAGACTTTCATTCTTTGCCCAGGCGTGGGCAAGAGATGCCCAGGATCCCTAGGCATTGGAATTTATATCCCAGAGATATCTTCTGGATTTCAAAGATTCCCCCCCAAAAAAAGGGGAGATTTCGCCTTTCACAATTATCTGCAAACCAGATAAAGAAGGAGGCATTCTTACATTGTGTACGAGATCCATCCAGTTCCAAGAGAGGAACAGGGACAGAGTTTTTACTCAAATCTGTTTGTGGTTCCCAAGGAGAGGGAACCTTCAGACCTATTTTGGATCTAAAGATCTTAAACAAATTCCTCAGAATTCCGTCATTTAAGATGGAAACTATTCGTACCATCTTAACTATGATCCAGGAGAGTCAATAGAGGACTACAATGGATTCGAAGGATGCTTATCCTCACATTGTGATGCATAAAGATCACCATCGTTTTTCAGGTTTGCCTTTCTAGACAGGCATTACCAGTTTGTAGCTCTTTCCTTTGGGATATCTACAGCCCCAAGAATCTTTATGGAGGTTCTGGGGTCGCTTTGGCGGTCCTTAGACCGCGGGGCATAGAAGTGGCCCCTTATTTAGACGACATCCTGATACAGGCGTCAAACATCCAAATTGCCCAGTCTCATACGGACGTAGTACTGGCATTTCTGAGATCACATGGGTGGAAAGTGAACAAGGAAAGAGTTCTCTATCCCCAATCTCAAGGGTTTCCCTCCTAGGGACTCTGATAGATTCTGTAGAAATGAAAATTTACCTGACGGAGTCCAGGTTGTCAAAGTTTCTAAATTTCTGCCGTGTTTTTTCATCCCATCCGCGCCCTTCGGTGGCTCAGTACATGAATGAAATCGGCTTAATGGTAGCGGCAAGGGACATAGTACCGTTTGCACGTCTACATTTCAGACCGCTGCAACTATGCATGCTCAGTCAGAGGAACGGGGGATTACACAGATTTGTCCCCCTGTTAAACCTGGACCAAGAGACCAGAGATTCTCTTCTCTGGTGACTATGTCGGGTCCATCTGTCCAAGGGTATGACCTTCCGCAGGTCAGATGGGACAATTGTTACAATAGATGCCAGCCTTTTAGGTTGGGATGCAGTCTGGAACTCCCTGAAGGCTCAGGGATAGTGGACTTAGGAGGAGACCCTCCTTCTAATAAATATTCTGGAACTGGGAGTGATATTCCATGCTCTTCAGACTTGGCCTCAGTTAGCAACTCTGAGGTACATCATACTCAGTCGGACAATATACACGACTGTGGCTTACATCAGCCATCAAGGGGGAACAGAAATTCCCTAGCGATGTTAGAAGTCTTACAATAATTCACTGGACAGAGACTCACTCTTGTCTATCAGCTATCCATATCCCAGGTGTTGAGAACTGGGAGGTGGATTTTCTAAGTCGTCAGACTTTTCTTCCGGGGGAGTGGGATTTCCTCCGGAGGTCAAGACCAAGCAGGAGAGGGCTTTGGTGTTTTTGACAGCGCCTGCGTAGCCACGCAGGACCTGGTATGCAGATCTGGTGGACATGTCATCCTTTCCATCACGGTCTCTGCTTCTGAGACAGGTCCCTCTACCTCAGGGTCTTTTCAACCATCTAAATAGAATCAATCTGAGATGGACTGCCTGGAGACTGAACGCTTGATGTTATCAAAGCAGTCATTGATACCTTAATACAGACATGAAAGCCTGTCTCTAGGAAAATTGAACATAGATATGGTGTAAATATCTGATTGTTATGAATCCAAGGGTTACTCATGGAGTAAAGTCTGGATTCCCAGGATATTATCTTTTCTCCAAGATGTTTTTGAGAAAAGGGTTGTCAGCTAATTCCTTAAAAGGGGAAAGATTTTTACTCTGTCTATTTTTTTGCACAAGCGTCTGGCAGGTATTCTAGACGTTCAGGCATTTGGTCAGGCTTTGGTTAGATTCAAGCCTGTGTTTAAAACTGTTGCTCCGCCATGGAGCTTAAACCTGATTCTTAAGGTTCTTCAAGAAGTTCCGTTTGAACCTTTTTTGTTCCATAGATATCAATCTTTATCTTGGAAAGTTCCTTTTGGGTAGCTAATTCCTCGACTCGTAGAGTCTCCAAGTTATCTGTGTAACAATGTGATTCTCCTTATCTGGTCCTTCGTACGGATAAGGTAGTCCTGCGTACCAACCTGGGTTTTTTCCTAAGGTGGTATCTAACAAGTACATCACTCAAGAGATAGTTGTTCCATGCTTGTATCCTAATCCTTCCTCAAAGAAGGAACGTCTATTACACAATATTGGACGTGGTTTGTGCTTTAAAGTTTTACTTACAAGCTACTACAGTTTTCATCAAACGTTCACCTTGTTTGTTGTCTATTCTGGACAGAGGAGAGGTCAAAAGACTTCAGCAGCCTCTCTGTCTTTTTGGTTAAAAAGCATAATTCATTTAGCTTATGAGACTGCTGGAAGGGATTACAGCTCATTCTACTAGAGCTGTGGTTTTCACTTGGGCCTTTTTTAAATGTGGCTTCTGTTGAACAGATTTACAAGACGGAGTCTTGGTCTGCGCTTCATACTTTTCAAATTTAACAAATTTGATACCTTGCTTCTTCGGAGGCTATTTTTGGGAGAAAGGGTTTTTTACAGGCAGTGGTAACTTCCGTTTAAGTACCTGCCTTGTCCCTCCCATCATCCGTGTACTTTAGCTTTGGTATTGGTATTCCATAAGTAATGGATGATCCGTGGACTGGATACACTTAACAAGAGAAAACATAATTTATGCTTACCTGATAAATTTATTTCTCTTGTAGTGTATCCAGTCCACGGCCCGCCCTGTCACTTTAAGGCAGGTAATTTTTTCATTTGAACTACAGTCACCACTGCACCCTATGGTTTTTCCTTTCTCTGCATGTTTTCGGTCGAATGACTGAATATGGCAGTTAGGGGAGGAGCTATATAGCAGCTTTGCTGTGGGTGGACTCTTGCATCTTCCTATTGGGAAGGAGAATATATTCCATAAGTAATGGATGATCCGTGGACTGGATACACTACAAGAGAAATAAATTTATCAGGTAAGCATAAATTATGTTTTATTTTAGTACTGGCAGACTTTCTGCCAGTACTTAAGATGGCGGGGACAATAGTGGGGTGGGGGAGGGAAGGGAGCTGTTTGGGAGGGATCAGGGGGTGTGATGTGTCAGGTGGGAGGCTGATCTCTACACTAAAGCTAAAATTAACCCTGCAAGCTCCCTACAAGCTCCCTAATTAACCCCTTCACTGCTAGCCATAATACACGTGTGATGCACAGCGGCATTTAGCGGCCTTCTAATTACCAAAAAACAACGCCAAAGCCATATATGTCTGCTATTTCTGAACAAAGGGGATCCCAGAGAAGCATTTGCAACCTTGTGTGCCATAATTGCACAAACTGTTTGTAAATAATTTCAGTGAGAAACCTAAAGTTTGTGAAAAAGTTGACTATTATATTTTATTTGATCGCATTTGGCGGTGAAATGGTGGCATGAAATATACCAAAATGGGCCTAGATCCATACTTTGTCTACTACACTACACTAAAGCTAAAATTACCCCAAAACGCTCTCTACATGCTCCCTGATTAACCCCTTCACTGCTGGGCATAATACACGTGTAGTGCGCAGTGGCATTTAGCAGCCTTCTAATTACCAAAAAGCAACGCCAAAGCCATATATGTCTGCTATTTCTGAACAAAGGGGATCCCAGAGAAAAAAATACAACCATTTGTGCCATAATTGCACAAGCTGTTTGTAAATAATTTCAGTGAGAAACCTAAAGTTTGTGAAAACGTGAACAATTTTTTGTATTTGATCGCATTTGGAGGTGAAATGGTGGCATGAAATATACCAAAATGGGCCTAGATCAATACTTTGGGATGTCTTCTAAAAAAAAAAATATATACATGTCGAGGGATATTCAGATATCAGTGATCCAATGTAACTATTTTGAAAAAAAGAGGTTTGGAAATAGCAAAGTGCTACTTGAATTTATTGCCCTATAATAGCAAAAAAAGCAAAGCACATGTAAACATTGGGTATTTCTAAACTCAGGACAAAATTTAGAAACTATTTAGCATGGGTGTTTTTTGGTGGTTGTAGATGTGCAACAGATTTTGGGGGTCAAAGTAAGAAAAAGTGTGGGTTTTTTTTCCATTTTTTCCCTCATATTTTATAAAAAATTTTTATAGTAAATTATAAGATATGATGAAAATAATGGTATCTTGAGAAAGTCCATTTAATGGCGAAAACAACGGTATATAATATGTGTGGGTACAGTAAATGAGTAAGAGGAAAATTACAGCTAAACACAAACACAGCAAAAATGTAAAAATAGCCTTAGTCCCAAACGGACAGAAAATGGAAAAGTGCTGCGGTCATTAAGGGGTTAACAATACCCTTCAAGTCTCAACATCATGTGGCTCCCTTATGGTTCCTGGCAAGATGCAATCCTTACCGCTATGGTCCTCTAGCTTGCGGTCTCCTTCCACTCTGTTATCGTTATACCCCACCGTCTGGGGGTACAGAGTCCTGCACGAGACCATGGAGTCTTCTGATTCTGATAAAGGGAACTTTTATTATTCAGATAGAACATGCAGTTTTAAGGCACTTTCCAATTTACTTCCACTATTACATCTTTTTATATGCACGCTTTCTGGGGAACAAGATCCTACTGAGCATGTGCACAAGCTCACAGGGTATACGTATACTAGTTTGTGATTGGGTCATGTCTGTCACATAATACAGGGGGGTGGAAAATGTAACAAAAAATAGATTTGCTAGAAAAAAAATCTGCTGCTTATTTGAAATTCAGAATAGGTTTTATTGCATTGTCTTTTTATTACGCACTTGTTAATTATGCAATTCTACTGTACTTGGTGGTCCTTTAATGAACAACTTTAACATATGAGCCCTTGAGCTAGTGTGCATGGTTATGAAACAACATTACATAGAGATAACGCTGGTCCATGGAGAAATAGGAATGATTTGGAGTCTCCACATGATCCAAACAATTGTAATACCTATTTTTCTTTGTCTCCATCTGGATCAGCATAATCAAAATGCAATAATAACTGAAAAGAAAAAAAGATATAACATTTCTACACTTAAAGGGACAGTAAACTCAGAACTAACTTCCATGATTCAAATAGAACATACAATTTTAAACAACTTTCTAAATTACTTCTTTTATCAAGGGGGCAGCAATGTCCTACTTGCAGCTAGTTGGTGCTTGGTAACCTCTTGTCAGTGGATGACTTGATATGTTCAGCTATCTCCCAGTTACTGCTCCTAAGCCTACCCACAACTTTACAACAAAGGATACCAACAGAACAAAGCAAATCTGATAACAGAAGTGAACTGGAAAGTAGTTTAAAATTGCAATCTCTGCCTGAATGATTTAATTTTACTGTCCGTTTAAAGTGATGGTAAACTCCGGGTAGTTAGAATAGTATAATCACACTCTGTATACTTTCTATGTTATACATTCTATAAAATAATGAAATTCTACTTACTTTATAGAAAAATTAAGTTTTTATTTTTATGCCATGCAGCTAATTCACTCCCCCACCCCCCAGATTGTAATAACAAAGCACAGGAGTGACTTGTATTGCACCCCCCCCCTCCCGGCTCTACGTGTCCCCCCCTCCCGGCTCTACGTGTCTAATGTGATCCCACATTGCGCATGTGCAAGGCGTTCAGTGACATCTGCCAAGTAAACGTGTCGAAATTCATTGTTTACTTGGTGTTCAGCGCCTTAAGAGCTCCTGATTGGCCAAGCGCGTAGGAAGAAGCAGACGTTCATGTGCATGCGTTGAACGTCTAGATACAATGTTCTATCGAAAACTCCAAGACATCGAAAATTCCAAGATGATGTCACTTCCGGTGAATCCATACATCCGATTGGTTGTGCATCCTGTCCCTCACGGAAACACAGGCCAATCAGATAGGACTGTAATCGCCTATCTTTACTATCTATTTTGCCTCCGCCAGGGTAAACCTCATTCCCCAAGGTTTACTTGAGGTGGATGCCAGAGGATCAGCTGCCCGCCCCCAGACAGAGCCAAATACAAATAGTGAAAATGGAAGAGTCACCGGAAGTGACGTCATCTTGGAGTTTTCGACAGAACAACGGCTCTCATAGAAGTCGGCAATATCATCTGATTGGATGCACAAGTTAAATTGCCCCAATAAAAAGTATGCAACCGTGGGGGCGGGGATGGGGGCGGTCGGTGGGAGCTCGCAAATCCAGAAGACATATAAGATGAAAATGGCAAATATACATTATAAGGTAAAAATAATATGCAAAGTTACTGGGGCAAATAGATTCAGTTGAAATGAGGTTAGAAGATGGAGTTTACATCACTTTAAGGAGATGTTATAGCTTTTTATTATTGTTTGGTTTTAGATTGGTTGCACATTTAAATTTGTCATTTATTCAACCTCCCCCTTGTTTTCTGCAGATTTGTTTCTCACTACTTTGTCGGATACCAAGGAAATTCAGTTTGAAACATGGAGAAATGAGGTGAGTTTAATGTAGGGCTTGTTAGCTTGCATATATCCCTTTTGTATTTATAGTATGTATCACTGCATTCATGATTCCGATGGAACCTTTCCAATGTACTGCTATTGTCAGATTGACTTTATTCTCTCTTGGTATTCTTTGTTGAGACTTTGATTGTTTCCATGACAGCATACCTAAGTAGGTTCAGGAGCAGGCACATGTATTGGGCAATGTTTGGCAGCAGTGTCTGTAGCAATCTTTGTAACAATATTTTACATACATTATTCAAGACACATGCATGCTCCTGAACGTACCTCAGTATGCTCTCCTGGAAATGAGCTAAGCGTTTAACAAAGAGAATGAGGTCATTTAAAAGGGGCATAAATATGTAAAAAGAAAACATTTTATTATTGCACTATTGCAAAGGGCTAATGATGAAGGTAAGGTTGGCTGCAGAACACCCAACTGACAAAATCTAGTAGTCAATGACGAGACGCATACGAGCGTAGCCACCAATCAGCAATTGTGTAGGCTGCACATGGAAATTGCATGCTCTATCTGAATCATGAATGATTAATTTGGACTTAGTGTTAGTTATATAAGAAAACTTGAAAGTTTTTTCTTAAAAATAATATTAAACCCAAACATTTTCTTTCATGATTCAGATAGAGCGTACATATATAAACAACTTTCCAGTTTACTTCTATTATCAATTTTGCTCATTCTCTTGGAATCCTTTTCTGAAGAAGCAGCAATTCACTACTGGGAACTAGCTGAACACTGCTTTTCAAAAAAGGATACCAAGTGAACAAAGCAAATTAGATAAAAGAAGTATATTGGAAAGTTGTTTAAATTTGTGTTCTCTGTCTGAATTGATAAAAAAAATGTGGGTTTCGCATCCTTTTAATCTCATGCGCTAGCATAACACTTGATTTTAGACTTCTACGCCCCTTTAAGCATTTAAGGATGGGTTACTTTACATGTCAAATACAAAAGTTTTGTAACATTGGCAAAAAGTATATAGGACATATTAGTAAGAGTAGGTGAGTTAATCTGGTCCATATCTGGAATTGCTCCTAGAGAGGTTTGTATGAAGAGCAGAATGGTTACCATGAAGGATGTTGTACGGTATGTGCTAAAACATGCAGTGCTGAACTTAAAACTGAACTCTCTATATATATACTGTATTTTAGTATGAGGTGTGAAAACATGCACTACCAGAAGGGTATAGGATAGGGTGTCCAGGTTTTGAAAATTAAAAATAAATATTTAAATTAAAAAAAATTAAGAAATAGGATCATTCTAACAACATATTGCAGCATGTAATGTTAACTCCTTAACAACATGTCATTAAGGGTTTTTTTAGGCCAGTAATCACTCCAGGAGGTGTTCAGTTAGTATAAAATACAGTGAAATACAGTGAATTGCTGCTTCTTCAGAAAAGGATTCCAAGAGAATGAGCAAAATTGATAATAGAAGTAAACTGGAAAGTTGTTTATATATGTACGCTCTATCTGAATTTTTTTTTACAGAAAGGGTGGTGGATTCATGGAATGAACTTCCATTTGTAAACACAAAGACTGTAAAGGAATTTAAAAATGCCTGGGACATGCATAAGGCTATCCTAAGGAAAAAGTAACATGTAATATGGGTAGACTTGATGGGCCTTTTTGGTTCTTATCTACCGTCAAATTCTTTGTGTCTATGTTTCTAGTACATTGTTTTGCTACTACATCCAATTAGGGACAGCTATGTAGCATGTTTAGCCATAAAAAGTCAGCAGGGTGCTTTTCAAGTTCTAAGAATGAGAAATTTGAGAGCTACATTTTCAGGGGCAAAATATATAAAGAAAATATTACACTTAATTTACTGTTCCTTTAACTCCAAAACTACTAAATGAAAATGTAATAAATGTAATCTTGAACTGAACCTTACTGTCAGACAATCTTAATATTTCTTCATACATAAGAATAAGCATTTCAGGGTAATGTTTGCTCTGACTGAAGCTTTTTTTAAATGGAACTGCAGGGTCTGAACCCTGGTACTATTTACAATTATGCCAAACAGCTTTCAGGAATCAGCATCTCTTGAACTATTTAAATATAATCCTTAAAAGGGACATTAAACACTAAATAAATGCTAGATAGAATGATGCATTCAAAGAAAAGTTTACTCTGAGAATAACTTGTAGATGTTTTTTTTAAAGTTTCATTAGCTGTTTAAATATTGACAAAATAAATGTAAACTTTTAGTAAGGACAAAAATAAATAATGAAAGTATATTGCAGAGTTTTTTTATATATACAATTTATCATTTTATATTACCATCTTAAAGTGTTTAATGTCCCTTTAATTATATATAATTATATTGAATGTTATATAATTAGATTGAAAAGGAGGCCAATTTTCTACAGCTACACATTTGACCTTACTTGACTACCATTTGACTACTAGCCAGCTATGAAGCTGCAAGGTTTGCACCTTGCACTTTTTTCTTGCAACGGCACATTTAGTTCTCTTATTAGATAGCACTCCTCCCCATCACCTATCGAACCCAGGTTTGCAAGGAACCGCAATTCATATGTCAGACTAAAATGTGAGGTCAAGTGACTTAGACCCTGCTTCAACTCAGCTCATATCTGGATGCATTGAAACACTCGCCCCAGTCCTCACAAAAATAGTGCAGTGTTCACTAAAAACAGGAGACTTCCCAGATCCTCTAAAAGAAGCTGTGGTAAAACCACTCCTAAAGAAACTAATTACAGACCAGTATCCAACCTCGCATTTCTGGGAAAAGTAATTGAAAAAGTAGTGGCAACTCAACTGGAAGCCCATCTATCACGCCTAAACATATTCGATCCTTTCCAGTCAGGCTTCAGATGCCGCCACAGCACTGAAACAGCGCTAGTCCGAGTGCTAAATTATCTCCTCATGGCAAGAGACAAAGGTGATTACTCAATTCTAATCCTCCTGGATCTCTCAGCTGCATTTGACACCATTGACCATAGGATTCTAATAGAGAGCTTGCAGTACATCTGTGGTCTAGGAGGCACAGTCCTTAACTGGTTTAAATCTTTCCTCGCTGGTAGATCACAGAGAGTAATATCAGGATCAAGCTCATCAGCACCAACAGAATTGGCCTGCGGATTTCCACAAGGATCTATCCTGTCTCCCATGCTATTCGCAATTTACTTACTACCACTGAGGGACATCATTAACCGACATGGCCTAAGGTATCATTGTTACGCTGATGACACACAACTCTACTTCTGCTTTGCTCCAGATACTACAGACCCAGCATGCCGCATAAACAATTGCTTAACAGACCTCATAGAATGGATGAATGCTAGCTGTCTCAAAGTGAACCCGGACAAAACAGAGTTACTCTTGGTGAGGGGACCCCGGGCATCAAAAATATCCCACGGTCACCCAACTGGCCTGGAGCTTGAGGGTTCTAAACTCGTTAGTTCAGCAAAGGTACGAAACCTCGGAGTGCTGATTGACGCTGGACTATCTTTTAAACAGCAGATTTCCTCCGTAATAAAATCTGCCTACTTTCATCTGAAAAACATAGCCAGGATACAACACTTAATTCCACCGGATGATATGCCACCATTAATCCATGCATTTGTATCCTCTAGGCTAGATTACTGCAATGCACTTTACTTGGGCCTCTCAAAAAAAGAACTCCAGCGCCTTCAGACAGTACAAAACGCAGCAGCCAGACTATTGACCAATCATACTTGCTCCTGCCACATAACACCTGTTCTCCACTCCCTGCATTGGCTTCCAATTAAATGGCGAACATATTTTAAAATTGGCCTTCTGACCTTCAAAGCCTTAAACAACCAAGGCCCACAGTGCCTGAAAGAGCTCCTGACACCCTACATCCCATCCTGTTCTCTTAGGTCAGGTCAGCCAACACATCCCTCCTCTCAGTGGCAAGAATAAGGACAAACTCAGGCTCCAGAGCATTCGGCCACGCTGCCCCTACTTTCTGGAACTCTTTACCGTACGCAATCAGAGAGACATCGTCCTTACAGACTTTTAAAAAAAAGCTAAAGACCCACCTCTTCCATCAGGCATTCAGTCCGCTTATCTGACCTTCAGAAACTCCTAACTTTTATGTCTTATGTTGGTATATTTGTAAAGTGCTTTAAATCTCACAGGTAGAAAAGAGCTATATAAATCGCAAATTATTATTATTATTATATATTATTATATATATGTGCAATACAGTTATGGTACAGTACATGCCAAGAATCAGGCACTGCAACCACAAAAGTTTTTTTTATTATTATTTATTTATTTTTAAAAATTAGACTTTTCATGTCACTTTTTTTCTGGGAAAGATGGGACCAGGTTAGGTGGAAAAAGAAAACTTAATGGCCTCTGTAACAGACATAGCAGCACATGTCAAATAAAAGGGGATTTGATGCATGGCAGAACTCTCTGTGCTTAACCCCCTTGGAGGCAAGGAGTGTAAAAACTACATACTCTGTCTTAATGGTTCAAAGCATGTCATTTTTATACTACAATTTCCATTTAAAGCTGTTTAACTTTGTATTGAAACAATAAGTGAATTAGGTCCAGATGATGTAAAGCTCTTCACATCTATGATATGATCTAAAAAAAAACTCCATCTCTCATAAGATTTTAGAAATGTAAAGTTTTACTATACTTCTCTAAGGGGCATTCCCTGCATTTCTGTATGTGAAGGAGAGACAAGCCAAGTCCAATATAGCACTGCATGGCATGTTACATTTACACTTTCTATTTTAAATTACTTTAGACTTCAGATTTGGTCATTTAATTTATATCACATTTAAGCTTGCACTTTATATTTTGTATTTTAATGCAGTTAGATTCTGTATACAGCAGTGTATGTAGGATTGTAATTTTACAAATTCTGATGCTTTGAAAGTTTCTGTGTAACTTTAAAGCGACATGAAACCTAAAATTCCTCTTTCAGAATTTCAAGCGTGCGATTTTAAACAACTTTCCAATTTAATTCTACCATCAAATTGTCTTTGTTCTCTTTGTATCTTTTGTTGAAAAGCAGGGCTATAAATTCAGGCGTGTGCATGTGTCTGGAGCACTATGTGGCAGTTGTTTTGCAAGAATGTTATCCATTGGCAAGAGCACTATTTCATGCCATGTAGTGCTCTAGACACCTAGTAGGTATATCTTCAACAAAGATTACCATTGGAACCTAGAAAAATTGATAATAGAAGTAAATTGGAAACTTTTTTTAAAGTTGCATGCTCTGTCTGAATCACAAAATAAGATTTTCGGATTTCATATCCCTTTAACATTTAGGATCATACTTTGTATATTTCTGTGTATCTTTAACAAATTACATTGCACTTTGTATTTTTAATATAAGAAAGGAGCCTGACAGTTTCAGAAAGTGGGAGGGACAGGGAAGTTTTCATTGTGTGTCTAAATCTCACAACTCTCATGATATTCTCCAAGCATTTTACACCAGCAGATCTCCTAGATTTATCTGTCAGCTGTAAAAATTCAAATTGCACTTATTTAACTGTCAAAAAAGTAATGGGTACTAAGCTAGAAGCAAGTCAATTTGTAGTGAAACCGTTCAGTTTAATTTGTATTTGCTGCAATCTGAGACTTTTTATATCATTGCCAGGTACTCCCCTAATTACTTCACTCTCCCCGGTGAAGTTATCTATCCCAGAGAGGTCTATTACTATTTATGGGAATTCTTCACTATAATTTCTCTTCATACTGGAGCACTTTTGATCATTTGGCCCTTAGGGTGTGATTATCTAAAGATCTTTGGGCTGGAGAGATTATTTAAGAATGCTCGCCAGTATTTCTATTTCCCTGTTGAAATTATCTAAAGTCACTTTTTACTCTGAATTTTTTTTTATTATTAAAGTGCATCAAAAATCGGAACAAAATTGTTCAACAAAAATCGTCCTTTATCAACAATATAAAATTTGTATGTAAATTACACAAGAATAAATCATATTAAAAATGCACAGCATAAATTGTAATTTTAGTACACCGATTGTGCAAAAAACACATAGAAATTTGTACTTAGGACTATAAAATACAAAGTGTAATTTTTGTTTTATCGTAAAATGAGCTGAATTGTATGCAATTGTCTCTTAAATCCCAGTTTAATTATCTAAACATTTCCGCTTTACGGATCTCGCTGTTTTTTCTCGCAAACCAAAACCTGGTGAGATTGTTACAAAATACGCAGAAAGCAGGGAAATGTGATTCATTTTTTATGCAGGATTTTAGTTTTAAAGTGTTCCTCCTGCTCACTGCTAACTTCGCCCTACACAGCAAAGTTTCAGTTTCTAGCGAGCTCCATTACTTTCTGTTGGAGACATCTCGCCACTCGCAGGGACGACTCCTTTTTTAAGATAATTCCACCAGGGTAGCCCCTGCGGGGGTCAGTGTAAAAAACCACATCAGAACCGCCAACTTTTAGATCATTAGCCCCTTAGTGTTTATGTACAACTGATACTTGAGTTTAAAGAAATACATTTACAAAAAAAATCCTATAAGATAAAACTATCCTTAGCAGGTTAAGGTAAAATCTACACTAAAACACATTTATCCAAAGCAACAAACAAACAAGATATTGGTGCATCTTATCCTATTAATATGTACTAGAAAATAACAAAAACAATAATAATAATCTGTATTACTATTTGGATAAGTTGGTGGAACAGGCACTGACAAAAGTAGCAGTGGCTAATGATTCTTCAGTTTATTTTTCACACATGTCTGCCAATTAAACCAATCAGTCTGCCCTAATGTGCATGTTAACAGGAATCCCGTTGTGCTGTCAGCTGTTGTAAGGAGTTACTGTCATTTAATTTGTCAGCATGATGGTATATGAAGAAAAAAAGCTATTCCAGAGGACTAAATCTTCATTGTAGCCTACAGGCCCTGTGTATTTTATACCGTTGCTGTATCTGCTATGTCTGCTAAAGGAATAACTGCTAGTTGCAGCCCTTTTCCCTATGGAGAACACACTTGATTGCATTAAGAATAATCAGAGCTTTAAAGAGAGATAAATATCAAGATGTATAGAGCTTGTTATCTTGATTGCAAATCAAGCAGTCTAAGCTGTGAGTGTAGCATCACCTATAAGAGCTGCATGGGTTGGAAGTAAAATGTATAAATTTACACACGTATGCCTTTGGATTTCAGTAATGGGGTCGTTAGGAAGTGGGTGCGCTAGGGGGTGTAAGCCTCTCTCTAGGAACCTTCTCAAAAAGTTCCAATAAGATATGAGGTAGAAGTATTGTGTGTGAGAGGGTGCTGGTTAGCTTAAACACCAATGTCACAATTGTTGTTATATTGTTTATGAGACCTTATATCGTATACTTCTAGCTATTAAAAAAACTCTATTTGAGAGAGATCAAAATATCACATTCTAATAACACTGTATTGATAATACATATATTTATTAAGCACTACATGTGAGTGCTATTCTATGCACATAAAAAACATAACTTCCACATAGAATAAAACTCAGAGACGTCTCCCTTTAGCATATACAAATTGCATGCAGTTTAAATTTTGTGTAACCACCTTGTTCGAAATTAGTTAAAAAGGTAAATATGTCCTTTATTGCTTCTTACCGTTATTGTTTTTATGCAAATGGGATCCTAAAAAGGACACATTAAACTTTTAAACTAATTTTGGAACAAGGTGGTTACACAAAATTTAAGCTGCATGCAATTTGTATATGCTAAAGGGAGACGTCCCTGAGTTTTATTCTATGTGGAAGTTTAGCACTTGCATGTAGTGCTTATTAAAGAGAGAGAGAGAGAGAGAGAGAACGAGAACAAACCTCACTCCTGTATCCCGGACTGAGGTCCCGGGTGCACCAAACGTATATGCACAGTAAACAGTTAAAAAAGAGCACTCCACAGAACTTTTAAATATAAAGCACACTTTATACTATGTAAACGTTTTCGGACGCACTGTCCGTCCTCAGACTATAACACACTTATTAGTCTGAGGACGGACAGTGCGTCCGAAAACGTTTACGCAGTGAAGTGTGCTTTATATTTAAAAGTCCTGTGGAGTGCTCTTTTTTTTCCCCTGCTTACTATATATATATATATATATATATATATATATATATATATATATATATAAATTATCAATGCTGTGTTATTAGATTGGGATATTTTGATCTCTCTCTAATAGACTTTTTTAATAGTCAGAAGTATACTATATAAGGTTTCTCATATAGAATATTTTGATCTCTCTCAAATAGAGATTTTTAATAGTCAGAAGTATACGATATAAGGTCTCTTATAAACAATATAACCACAATTGTGTCATTGGTGTTTAAGATAACCAGCTCCCTCTCACACACAATATTAGGATTTCAGTAAGCAATGGATGAATCTTACACTTTGCCTTTCTCTTGTTAAGTGTGTTCAGTCCACGGGTCATCCATTACTTATGGGATATATTCTCCTTCCCAACAGGAAGTTGCAAGAGGATCACCCAAGCAGAGCTGCTATATAGCTCCACCCCTCACATGTCATATCCAGTCATTCTCTTGCAACCCTCAACAAAGAAGGAGGTCGCGAGAGGAGTTGGAGTTTTTACTTAATTATTCTTCAATCAAAAGTTTGTTATTTTAAATGGCACCGGAGTGTGCTGTTTCTCTTGTTAAGTGTAGTCAGTCCACGGGTCATCCATTACTTATCGAATATATCTCTTCCTAACAGGAAGCTGCAAGAGGATCACCCAAGCAGAGCTGCTATATAGCTCCTCCCCTCACATGTCATATTCAGTCATTCTCTTGCAGCCTTACTAAAGATAGGTCTCTGTGAGAGGTCTGTGGTGTTTTTTAACTTCGTTTATTTCTTCAATCAAAAGTTTATTTTAAATGGCACCGGAGTGTGCTGTTTGTTCTCAGGCAGCATTAGAAGAAGAATCTGCCTGGTTTTTTTTTATGGTCTTAGCAGACGTAACTAAGATCCACTGGCTGTTTCTCATCTGAGGAGTGAGGTAACTTCAGAAAAGGGGAATAGCATGCAGGGCCCCCCTGCAAATGAGGTATGTGCAGTAATTTATTTTCTGAGGAATGGAATTGACTGAGAAAATACTGCTGATACCATTGTAAAGTAAGTTCAGCCTTAAATGCAGTGATAGCGACTGGTATTAGGCTGATGAGTGTGTGTACACTGAATGTATTTTTCTAAGGAATGGAATTGACTCTGAAAATACTGTTAATACTGAAATAATGTATGAGCCTTAACTGCAGTAAAAGCGACTGGTAGCAGGCTTATTAATAACACTTCATAACTTTTAAAATGTATGTTTAAAACGTTTACTGGCATGTTAATCGTTTTTTGTGAGGTACTTGGTGATAAAACTTATTGGGGCATGATTTTTACCACATGGCCATCTTTGTTTTCTGCATAAAAACAGTTATCTGAGCTTCCCCACTGTTCTAATATGAGTGGGAGGGGCCTATTTTAGCGCTTTTTTGCGCAGTAAAAATTCAGTCACAATCTGTCTACTTCATCCTCCATGATCCAGATCGTCTCTAGAGAGCTCAGGGGTCTTCAAAATTCATTTTGAGGGAGGTAATCAGTCACAGCAGACCTGTGACAGTGTGTTTTGACTGTGATAAAAACGTTAATTATTAAATTGTTATCCGTTTTTGGGTATTAAGGGGTTAATCATCCATTTGCTGGTGGGTGCAATCCTTTGCTAACTTAATACATTTACTGTGAAAAATTGGTTGCTATAACTATTTTGGTTCATTGTTATTTCAATTGTGACAGTTTTTTGTGCTTCTTAAAGGCACAGTAGCGTTTTTTTTATATTGCTTGTAAATTTATTTAGAAAAGTATTTCCAAGCTTGCTAGTCTCATTGCTAGTCTGTTTAAACATGTTTGACACAGATGAATCTCTTTGTTCACTATGTTTAAAGGCCAATGTGGAACCCAATAGAAATTTGTGTACTAATTGCATTGATGTTACTTTAAATAAAAGTCAATCTTTACATGTAAAGAAATTATCACCAGACAACGAGGGGGAAGTTATGCCGACTAACTCTCCTCACGTGTCAGTACCTTCGCCTCCCGCTCAGGAGGTGCGTGATTTTGTGGCGCCAAGTACATCAGGGAGGCCCTTACAAATCACTTTGCAAGACATGGCTACTGTTATGACAGAAGTATTATCTAAATTGCCAGAATTAAGAGGCAAGCGCGATAGCTCTGGGTTAAGGACAGAGCGCGCGGATGAGGTGAGAGCCATGTCAGATACTGCGTCACAGTTTGCAGAACGTGAAGACGGAGAGCTTCATTCTGTGGGTGACGGATCTGATCCAGGGAGACTGGATTCAGAGATTTCTAATTTTAAATTTAAGCTTGAGAACCTCAGCATATTGCTAGGGGAGGTATTAGCGGCTCTGAATGATTGTAACACAGTTGCAATTCCAGAAAAATTATGTAGGTTGGATAGATACTATGCGGTACCGGTGTGTACTGACGTGTTTCCTATACCTAAAAGGCTTACAGAGATTATTAGCAAGGAGTGGGATAGACCTGGTGTGCCTTTTTCCCCTCCTCCCATATTTAGGAAAATGTTTCCTATAGACGCCACCACACGAGACTTATGGCAGACGGTCCCTAAGGTGGAGGAAGCAGTTTCTACTTTAGCTAAGTGTACCACTATCCCGGTGGAGGATAGTTGTGCCTTTTCAGATCCAATGGATAAGAAATTAGAGGGTTGCCTTAAGAAAATGTTTGTTCAACAAGGTTTTATCTTACAGCCCCTTGCATGCATTGCGCCTGTCACTGCTGCTGCGGCGGCGGCATTCTGGTTTGAGTCTCTGGAAGAGGCCATTCGCACAGCTCCATTGGATGAAATTATGAATAAGCTTAAAGCACTTAAGCTAGCTAACGCATTTGTTTCTGATGCCGTCGTACATTTAACCAAACTTACGGCTAAGAACTCCGGATTCGCCATCCAAGCGCGCAGAGCGCTATGGCTTAAATCCTGGTCAGCTGACGTGACTTCTAAATCTAAATTGCTTAATATTCCTTTCAAAGGGCAGACCTTATTCGGGCCCGGCTTGAAAGAAATTATCGCTGACATTACCGGAGGTAAGGGCCATGCTCTACCTCAGGACAGGGCCAAATCAAAGGCCAAACAGTCTAATTTTCGTGCCTTTCGTAACTTCAAGGCAGGAGCAGCATCAACTTCCTCCGCTCCAAAACAGGAAGGAGCTGTTGCTTGTTACAGGCAGGGCTGGAAAGTTAACCAGTCCTGGAACAAGGGCAAGCAGGCCAAGAAACCTGCTGCTGCCCCTAAGACAGCATGAAGAGCGGGCCCCCTATCCGGAAATGGATCTAGTGGGGGGCAGGCTTTCTCTCTTCGCCCAGGCTTGGGCAAGGGATGTCCAGGATCCCTGGGCGTTGGAGATCATATCTCAGGGATATCTCCTGGACTTCAAAACTTCTCCTCCACGAGGGAGATTTCATCTTTCAAGGTTATCAGCAAACCAAATAAAGAAAGAGGCGTTTCTACGCTGTGTACAAGACCTCTTACTAATGGGGGTGATCCACCCAGTTCCGCGGACGGAACACGGGCAAGGATTCTATTCAAATCTATTTGTGGTTCCCAAGAAAGAGGGAACCTTCAGACCAATCTTGGACTTAAAAATCCTAAACAAATTCCTAAGAGTTCCATCATTCAAAATGGAAACTATTCGAACCATCCTTCCCATGATCCAAGAGGGTCAGTACATGACCACAGTGGACTTGAAGGATGCCTACCTTCACATACCGATTCACAAGGATCATTATCGGTACCTAAGATTTGCTTTCCTAGACAGGCATTACCAGTTTGTAGCTCTTCCCTTTGGATTAGCTACGGCTCCAAGAATCTTTACAAAAGTTCTGGGCTCACTTCTGGCGGTACTAAGACCGCGAGGCATAGCGGTGACTCCATACCTAGACGATATTCTGATACAAGCGTCAAGTTTTCAAACTGCCAAGTCTCATACAGAGATAGTTCTGGCATTTCTGGAAGGTGAACGTGGAAAAGAGTTCTCTATCACCACTTACAAGGGTTCCCTTTCTAGGGACTCTTATAGATTCTGTAGAGATGAAAATTTACCTGACAGAGGCCAGGTTATCAAAACTTCTAAATGCTTGCCGTGTCCTTCATTCCATTCCACACCCGTCAGTAGCTCAGTGCATGGAAGTAATCGGCTTAATGGTAGCGGCAATGGACATAGTACCATTTGCGCGCCTGCATCTCAGACCGCTGCAATTGTGCATGCTAAGTCAGTGGAACAGGGATTACTCAGATTTGTCCCCCCTGCTAAATCTGGATCAAGAGACCAGAGATTTTCTTCTATGGTGGCTTTCTCGGCCACATCTGTCCAAGGGGATGACCTTTCGCAGGCCAGATTGGACGATTGTAACAACAGACGCCAGCCTTCTAGGCTGGGGCGCTGTTTGGAACTCCCTGAAGGCTCAGGGACTATGGACTCAGGAGGAGAAACTCCTCCCAATAAATATTCTGGAATTAAGAGCAATATTCAATGCTCTCCTAGCTTGGCCTCAGTTAGCAACTCTGAGGTTCATCAGATTTCAGTCGGACAACATCACGACTGTGGCTTACATCAACCATCAAGGGGGAACCAGAAGTTCCCTAGCGATGTTGGAAGTCTCAAAGATAATTCGTTGGGCAGAGTCTCACTCTTGCCACCTGTCAGCGATTTACATCCCAGGCGTGGAGAACTGAGAGGCGGATTTTCTAAGTCGCCAGACTTTTCATCCGGGGGAGTGGGAACTTCATCCGGAGGTCTTTGCTCAACTGATTCATCGTTGGGGCAAACCAGATCTGGATCTCATGGCGTCTCGCCAGAACGCCTAGCTTCCTTGTTACGGATCCAGGTCCAGGGACCCGGGAGCGGTGCTGGTAGATGCTCTGACAGCCCCTTGGGTCTTCAACATGGCTTATGTGTTTCCACCATTCCCGATGCTTCCTCGTTTGATTGCCAAGATCAAACAGGAGAGAGATTCGGTGATTCTGATAGCGCCTGCGTGGCCACGCAGGACCTGGTATGCAGACCTAGTGGACATGTCGTCCTGTCCACCGTGGTCTCTGCCTCTGAGACGGAACCTTCTAATTCAGGGTCCTTTCAACCATCCAAATCTAATTTCTCTGAGGCTGACTGCATGGAGATTGAACGCTTGATTCTATCAAAGCGTGGCTTCTCGGAGTCGGTTATTGATACCTTAATACAGGCTAGGAAGCCTGTTACCAGAAAAATTTACCATAAGATATGGCGTAAATATTTATATTGGTGCGAATCCAAGAGTTACTCATGGAGTAAGGTTAGGATTCCTAGGATATTGTCCTTTCTACAAGAGGGTTTAGAAAAGGGCTTATCTGCTAGTTCGTTAAAGGGACAGATTTCTGCTCTGTCTATTCTTCTACACAAACGTCTGGCTGAAGTTCCAGACGTTCAGGCTTTTTGTCAGGCTTTAGCTAGGATTAAGCCTGTGTTTAAGACTGTTGCTCCGCCGTGGAGCTTAAACTTAGTTCTTAACGTTCTTCAAGGCGTTCCTTTTGAACCCCTTCATTCCATTGATATCAAGCTGTTATCCTGGAAGGTTCTGTTTTTGATGGCTATTTCCTCGGCTCGAAGAGTCTCTGAGTTATCTGCCTTACATTGTGATTCTCCTTATCTGATTTTTCATTCAGAGAAGGTAGTTCTGCGTACTAAACCTGGGTTCTTACCTAAGGTAGTTACTAACAGGAATATCAATGAAGAGATTGTTGTTCCATCACTGTGTCCTAACCCTTCTTCAAAGAAGGAACGACTTTTGCATAATCTGGACGTAGTCCGTGCCCTGAAGTTCTATTTGCAGGCAACTAAAGATTTTCGTCAAACTTCTTCCCTGTTTGTCGTTTACTCTGGACAGAGAAGAGGTCAAAAGGCTTCGGCTACCTCTCTCTCTTTTTGGCTTCGTAGCATAATACGTTTAGCCTATGAGACTGCTGGACAGCAGCCTCCTGAAAGGATTACAGCTCATTCTACTAGAGCTGTGGCTTCCACCTGGGCCTTTAAAAATGAGGCCTCTGTTGAACAGATTTGCAAGGCTGCAACTTGGTCTTCACTTCACACTTTTTCAAAATTTTACAAATTTGACACTTTTGCTTCTTCGGAGGCTATTTTTGGGAGAAAGGTGTTTCAGGCAGTGGTTCCTTCTGTTTAAGGTTCCTGCCTTGTCCCTCCCTTCATCCGTGTACTTTAGCTTTGGTATTGGTATTCCATAAGTAATGGATGACCCGTGGACTGACTACACTTAACAAGAGAAAACATAATTTATGCTTACCTGATAAATTTATTTCTCTTGTAGTGTAGTCAGTCCACGGCCCGCCCTGTCTTTAAGGCAGATCTAAATTTTAATTAAACTCCAGTCACCACTGCACCCTATGGTTTCTCCTTTCTCGTCTGGTTTTGGTCGAATGACTGAATATGACTATGTGAGGGGAGGAGCTATATAGCAGCTCTGCTTGGGTGATCCTCTTGCAGCTTCCTGTTAGGAAGAGATATATTCGATAAGTAATGGATGACCCGTGGACTGACTACACTACAAGAGAAATAAATTTATCAGGTAAGCATAAATTATGTTTTTTTCTATCTCAGGCAGTATTTGGAAGAAGAAACTGCCTGCGTTTTCTATGATCTTAGCAGGCGTAACTAAGATCCACTGGCTGTTCTCGACATTCTGAGGAGTGGGGTAACTTCAGAAAATGGGAATAGCATGCGGGGTCCCCCGCAAATGAGGTATGTGCAGTACAATATTTTCTGGGAATGGAATTGACTAAGAAAACACTGCTGTTACCCGTATGATGTAAGTACAGCCTTAAATGCAGTAGTAGTGACTGGTATCAGGCTGATAAATGTATGCACAGTAGAGTTATTTTCTAGGGACTAGAATTTGACTGAGAAAATACTGTTAATACTGAAATAATGCTTAAGCCTTATCTGCAGTGGAAGCGACTGGTTGCAGGCTTAGTGATAACTTTGCATGACATTAAAAAAGTTTGTTTTTAAAACGTTTACTGGCATGTTATTCGTTTTGTGAGGTACTTTGGTGATAAATCTTTTTGGGCATGATTTTTTTCCACATGGCTAACGTATATTTCTGCATAGAAACCGTTATATCAGGTCTCCCACTGTTGTAAATGAGTGGGAGGGGACTTTTTTAGCGCCTTGTTGCGCAGTTAAAATTCTAGCACAGTCTTCCTGCTTCTTCCTCCTTGATCCAGGACGTCTCTAGAGAGCTCAGGGGTCTTCAAAATTCGTTTTTTGAGGGAGGTAATCAGTCACAGCAGACCTGTGACAGTGTGTTTGACTGTGATAAAAGCGTTAAATCTTAATTTGATATCTGTTTTTGGGTACTGAGGGGTTAATCATCCTTTTGCTAATGGGTGCAATCCTCTGCTAATTAATACATTTAAAGAATTGTTGACTATAACTGAATTAGTTTTTTGTTATTCAACTGTGTTTTTTAAAAGCGCTGCAGCGTTTTTTATATTGCTTGTAAACTTATTGAAAGTAATTTCCAAGCTTGCTAGCTTCATTGCTAGTCTGTTTAAACATGTCTGATACAGAGGAATCTGCTTGTTCATTATGTTTAAAAGCCGATGTGGAGCCCAATAGAAATATGTGTACCAATTGTATTGATATTACTTTGAATAAAAGTCAATCTGTACAGATAAAGAACTTATCACCAGACAACGAGGGGGAAGTTATGCCGTCTAACTCTCCTCACGTGTCAGTACCTTCGTCTCCAGCTTGGGAGGTGCGTGAGATTGAGGCGCCAAGTACATTAAGGCCCTTACAAATCACTTTACATGATATGGCCAATGTTATGAAAGAAGTATTATACAATATGCCCGAGTTAAGAGGCAAGCACGACAGCTCTGGGTTAAGGACAGAGCGCGCCGATGACACGAGGGCCATGTCTGATACTGCGTCACAATTTGCAGAACATGAGGACGGAGAGCTTCATTCTGTGGGTGACGGTTCTGATTCGGGGAGACCGGATTCAGAAATTTCAAATTTTAAATTTAAGCTTGAGAACCTCCGCGTGTTGCTTGGGGAGGTGTTAGCGGCTCTGAATGATTGTGACACGGTGGCAATCCCAGAGAAATTATGTAGGCTGGATAAATACTATGCGGTACCGGTGTGTACTGACGTTTTTCCTATACCAAAGAGGCTTACAGAGATTATTAGCAAGGAGTGGGATAGACCCGGTGTGCCTTTTTCCCCTCCTCCGATATTTAGAAAAATGTTCCCTATAGACGCCACCACACGAGACTTATGGCAGACGGTCCCTAAGGTGGAGGGAGCAGTTTCTACTTTAGCCAAGCGTACCACTATCGCGGTGGAGGATAGCTGTGCCTTCTCAGATCCAATGGATAAAAAATTAGAGGGTTACCTTAAGAAAATGTTTGTTCAACAAGGTTTTATATTACAGCCTCTTGCATGTATTGCGCCTGTCACTGCTGCAGCGGCATTCTGGTTTGAGTCTCTGGAAGAGGCGATTCGCACAGCACCATTGGATGAGTCTTTGAGCAAGATTAGAACCCTTAAGCTGGCTAATGCGTTTGTTTCGGATGCCGTAGTGCATTTAACCAAACTTACGGCTAAGAATTCCGGATTCGCCATACAGGCGCGCAGAGTGCTATGGCTTAAATCCTGGTCAGATGTAACTTCTAAGTCTAAACTACTGAACATTCCTTTCAAAGGGCAGTCCTTATTCGGGCCTGGCTTGAAGGAAATTATTGCTGATATTACTGGAGGTAAGGGCCACACCCTTCCTCAGGACAGGGCCAAATCAAAGGCCAAACAGTCTAATTTTCGTGCCTTTCGTAATTTCATGGCAGGAGCAGCATCAACTTCCTCCGCTCCAAAACAGGAAGGAACTACTGCTCGTTACAGACAGGGTTGGAAAGGCAACCAGTCATGGAACAAGGGCAAGCAGGCCAGAAAGCCTACTTCCGCCCCTAAGACAGCATGAAGACAGGGCCCCCTTTCCGGAGACAGATCTAGTGGGGGGCAGACTTTCTCTCTTCGCCCAGGCTTGGGCAAGAGATGTACAGGATCCCTGGACGTTGGAGATTATATCTCAGGGATACCTTCTGGATTTCAAAACTTCTCCTCCACAAGGGAGGTTTCATCTGTCAAGGTTGTCAACATACCTAGTAAAGAAAGAGGCATTTCTACAATGTGTACAAGACCTCTTAGTGATGGGAGTGATCCACCCAGTTCCGCGAACGGAACAGGGGCAAGGGTTTTATTCAAATCTGTTTGTGGTTCCCAAAAAAGATGGAACCTTCAGACCAATCTTAGACTTAAAAATCTTAAACAAGTTCCTAAGGGTTCCATCGTTCAAGATGGAAACCATTCGGACCATCCTACCCATGATCCAAGAGGGTCAATATATGACCACAGTGGACTTAAAAGATGCCTACCTTCACATACCGATTCACAAAGATCATTATCGGTACCTAAGGTTTGCCTTCCTAGACAGGCATTACCAGTTTGTAGCTCTTCCCTTCGGGTTAGCTACGGCCCCGAGAATTTTTTACAAAGGTTCTGGGCTCACTTCTGGCGGTACTAAGACCACGAGGCATAGCGGTGGCTCCGTACCTAGACGACATTCTGATACAAGCGTCAAGTTTTCAAAATGCAAAGTCTCATACAGAGATAGTTCTAGCATTTCTGAGGTCGCATGGGTGGAAAGTGAACGTGGAAAAGAGTTCTCTGTTACCACTCACAAGGGTCCCTTTTCTAGGGACTCTTATAGATTCTGTAGAGATGAAAATTTACCTGACGGAGTCCAGGTTATCAAAGATTCTCAATGCTTGCCGTGTCCTTCACTCCAATCCAAGCCCATCAGTAGCTCAGTGCATGGAAGTAATCGGCTTAATGGTCGCGGCAATGGACATAGTGCCATTTGCGCGCCTACATCTCAAACCGCTGCAACTATGCATGCTAAGTCAATGGAACGGGGATTACTCAGATCTGTCCCCTTTGCTAAATCTGGACCAGGAGACCAGAAATTCTCTTCTCTGGTGGTTGTCACGGGTTCATCTGTCCAAAGGAATGACTTTTCACAGACCAGATTGGACGAT
This sequence comes from Bombina bombina, assembly GCF_027579735.1. Taxonomy (NCBI): domain Eukaryota; kingdom Metazoa; phylum Chordata; class Amphibia; order Anura; family Bombinatoridae; genus Bombina; species Bombina bombina. The sequence continues at coordinate 1,323,955,041 of NC_069499.1, read as the reverse complement.
TGTAACAACAGATGCCAGTCTACTAGGCTGGGGAGCAGTCTGGACCTCCCTGAAGGCTCAGGGATCGTGGACTCAGGAGGAGAAACTCCTCCCAATAAACATTCTAGAATTAAGAGCAATATTCAATGCTCTTATAGCTTGGCCTCAGTTAGCAACACTGAGGTTCATCAGATTTCAGTCGGACAACATCACGACTGTGGCTTACATCAATCATCAAGGGGGAACCAGGAGTTCCCTAGCGATGTTGGAAGTCTCGAAGATAATTCGCTGGGCAGAGTCTCACTCTTGCCACCTGTCAGCGATCTACATCCGAAGCGTGGAGAACTGGGAGGCGGATTTTCTAAGTCGCCAGACTTTTCATCCGGGGGAGTGGGAACTTCACCCGGAGGTATTTGCTCAACTGATTCGTCGTTGGGGCAAACCGGATCTGGATCTCATGGCATCTCGCCAGAACGCCAAGCTTCCTTGTTACGGATCCAGGTCCAGGGACCCGGGAGCGGTGCTGGTAGATGCACTAGCAGCCCCTTGGGTTTTCAACATAGCTTATGTGTTTCCACCTTTTCCGTTGCTACCTCGACTGATTGCCAGGATCAAACAGGAGAGAGCATCAGTGATTCTGATAGCGCCTGCGTGGCCACGCAGGACCTGGTATGCAGACCTAGTGGACATGTCGTCCTGTCCACCATGGTCTCTACCCCTGAGGCAGGACCTTCTAATTCAGGGTCCTTTCAACCATCCAAACCTAATTTCTCTGAGGCTGACTGCTTAGAAATTGAACGCTTGATTCTATCAAAGCGTGGGTTTTCGGATTCAGTTATTGATACATTAATACAGGCTCGGAAACCTGTTACCAGAAAAATTTACCACAAGATATGGCGTAAATATTTATATTGGTGTGAATCCAAGAGTTACTCATGGAGTAAGGTTAGGATTCCTAGGATATTGTCTTTTCTACAAGAGGGTTTAGAAAAGGGCTTATCCGCTCTGTCTATTCTTTTACACAAGCGTCTGGCAGAGAATCCAGACGTCCAGGCTTTTTGTCAGGCTTTGGCTAGGATTAAGCCTGTGTTTAAAGTTGTTGCTCCTCCGTGGAGCTTAAACTTGGTTCTTAAAGTTCTTCAGGGTGTTCCGTTTGAACCCCTTCATTCTATTGATATTAAGCTTTTATCTTGGAAAGTTCTGTTTTTGATGGCTATTTCCTCGGCTCGAAGAGTCTCTGAGTTATCTGCCTTACATTGTGATTCTCCTTATCTGATCTTTCATTCAGACAAGGTAGTCCTGCGTACTAAACCTGGGTTTTTACCTAAGGTTGTTTCTAACAGGAATATCAATCAAGAGATTGTTGTTCCATCATTATGTCCTAATCCTTCTTCAAAGAAGGAACGTCTTTTGCATAATCTAGACGTGGTCCGTGCCCTGAAGTTCTACTTACAGGCAACTAAAGATTTTCGACAAACTTCTTCTCTGTTTGTCGTTTACTCTGGACAGAGGAGAGGTCAAAAGGCTTCGGCTACCTCTCTCTCCTTTTGGCTTCGTAGCATAATACGCTTAGCCTACGAGACTGCTGGACAGCAGCCCCCTGAAAGAATTACAGCTCATTCCACTAGAGCTGTGGCTTGGTCTTCACTTCATATTTTTTCCAAATTTTACAAATTTGACACTTTTGCTTCTTCGGAGGCTGTTTTTGGGAGAAAGGTTCTACAGGCAGTGGTTCCTTCTGTTTAATGTTCCTGCCTTGTCCCTCCCATCATCCGTGTACTTTAGCTTTGGTATTGGTATCCCATAAGTAATGGATGACCCGTGGACTGAACACACTTAACAAGAGAAAACATAATTTATGCTTACCTGATAAATTTATTTCTCTTGTAGTGTGTTCAGTCCACGGCCCGCCCTGTCTTTTTGAGGCAGGTTCTAAATTTTAAATTATAACTCCAGTCACCACTGCACCCTATAGTTTCTCCTTTCTCGTCTTGTTTCGGTCGAATGACTGGATATGACATGTGAGGGGAGGAGCTATATAGCAGCTCTGCTTGGGTGATCCTCTTGCAACTTCCTGTTGGGAAGGAGAATATATCCCATAAGTAATGGATGACCCGTGGACTGAACACACTACAAGAGAAATAAATTTATCAGGTAAGCATAAATTATGTTTTTGTCCAACCAAAACAGAAGAGCACAGTGGCTGAAGGGATTGTACAAATGATTTTACTTGCTGCCCCAAAAAAGGTGACAACCACACATAATAGCGTCATTCATGGGTACTATCATTATTATATTCTAGTAGCTCCCACACAATGAAGTAGCTGTCACTATTTCTTGGGAGCTGCTGCAGTGCTTTAGCTGCTCAAATTTGAAGAATTTCAAGTGTGATAACTGAACTTTGCAATAGACTTTCATTATTTATATTGCTCCCTTTTCATGTAATTTAGTTTTTTTTTTATTAGGATTTTCTAAATCTCAAAACTGAAATTGCACACTTAAGACTTTTTAATGCTAAGACTGTTAAAATTTTTTCCCTAACTGGGAAGCCCAGATTGGCTCCTCCAAATAAGGCAAATGGTGTGTGGAGTTTGGCTATTGAGAAATAGTTGCAACAAACAAGTTTTTTGGTTTTTTTTTAAATTGGTTATGTTATTCTTTAGCAAGACAATGGAAATGTGTTTAGTGTCTCTTTAAAGGGACAGTCTACTCCAGAATTTGTATTGTTTAAAAAGATAGATTATCCCTTTATTATCCATTCCCCAGTTTTCAATTACCAACTCATTTATATTAATATAATTTTTACTTCTTTGATTACATTGTATCGAAGCCTCTGCAGACTGCCCCCTTATGTCAGTTCTGCTTACAGAGTTGAATTTTAGCCAATCAGTGCTGACTCATAAATAACTCAACAGGAGTAAACACAATGTTACCTGTATGGTATACATGAACTAGCGCTGTCTAGCTGTGAAAAACTGTCAAAATGCACTGAAATAAGGGGTGGCCTTCAAGGGCTTAGAAATAAGCATATTAACCTACATAGGTTTAGCTTTCAACAAAGAATACCAAGAAAATCAAGCAAATTTGATGATAAAAGTAAATTGGAAAGTTGTTTAAAATTGCATGCCCTATCTGAATCATCAGAGTTTAATTTTGACTCGATTGTCCCTTTGATTAAAGGTTTATATTTAAATACTCTTTTTTTACATGAGGTTCTATAATGTGCAGCTCTACTAGTATGTAATGCTAAAAAATGAAGATAACAGATTGTCCAAAGATATGCAAAGCAGAAACCAAAACAAGCTACAGTCTGCAAAATAAGTCTATAGATACCAGTAGCCTGTTCATATGTCACATCCTTCATTTATTATCTGTAGCTCGTTGGTGATATTTGGTTTGTCACTTGTGTTCCCATATATTTGTCATACGGTCCTTCCTCCTAACATTATCACTGCATAACACAGATCAATTTTACTGCAAATTTCCTTATGCATTACATGTAACAGATAATTATTATGTAGTCTTGCATCTAATTAATTATTATGATTTGCACTGAAGCAGCAAATGTCTGCGATCTTGCATGTCTGTGATCTTGCATGTCTGCAGCCTTTTGTGACTGGAGAATGATACATCTGCTAGGGACGTTTGTTTTCAGAAGAATGAAAGAAAATAACGAAAATGGAATTTGTGTTATTTTCTTTGCATACCAAAGACGCAACCATCTGAAAACTAAACTGAAACAAAAATAATTGCGCATTATTTTCTTTTGCATTTTAGGATGCAGGCAGGCTACAGCCAATTAATGAAAAACAGGAAGAAGCAGTGAATAGATTGTCTTCATCTACTGTAGCACTTTCCTTTGGTTTGGTATATTGCATAAATTGAATCACTTGCCACTTTAAATAATATATATATTTATTTTTCTTATAGGGTGGACATTTTCCTAATTACACCTTCGTTATACAGAAACCTAAAGGAGTGACTGTAGTGGGTCAGTCAGTCTTTGCTGACTTTGGTAAGTTTTTTTCCCTGTTCTTTGTCGACTTGAAGACAAAATAATAATAATAATAAAAAGAGTTCAATAAATTGTAAAATGACATTGCAAGAGCATATTAAAACATATTTTGACCTATAATTTTATACATATATGCCCCATCTGTGTTATTTGTATAGCATTTTTAATAAGAATAGGGGCATAGAGAAAGCAAAGTAGCATGCCATATGGGATGATACCCACCCAGGGCACAGCCTCTATTAGCCCACCTATGACATAAACAAAAGAGAACTTTCCTGCGGGATATGAACCAACCCATAGTTGTCTGCCGAACAAAGGATTTGAATAGAGCTAACCTTATACATAGTTTTTGAATATAACTTTCTAAGGCACAGCCGGCTAGGGGTCCACTTCACCCTAAGGGATGAATATATTCTAATATGTTCCTATAAAAGGACACTGAACGTCTGTACTCTTAGTTAGTTGAATGATAATTAATTCAATAATGATAAATAATTAAATCCCACACCAAATGTTTACGCATTGTAATAAACACATACCCTGGAACTTGCTACGCAGTGGGGTTTTTTTTAAGAACCCTACATGAGTTTTTTTTTTTACATATGTTTCTACTTGGTCACAACTAAGGAGACAATATAAACATACTCAAAGGGCTTTTCCAGGGATACATTCCTTAAATTTTATGAAATAGTAAAATAAAAAAGCAAAAAAAATTAAACTTTTGATAACAAAGTCATTTTAAACGCTATTAAACCAAATATGTATGTGGTATTTAACTCCAGCAAGGCTTAAAAACATTTATCCACAAGCTAATGATCAATGCTGGTGAGGACGGGAAGAACTGGACTGTATGTACCACATTTGGTATCTCTTCCCCAGGCTTGGGAACTTCTGGTCAAAGTTGATCTGGGCTATTTAAACCATCACGAAAACCCCCTATATAACTAGACATTTACATGTCTTTATGCTATTAATCCAAATTATGTTAAATAGTGTAAAATCTGTGATTCCAAGACACTGGAAAACCCAATCATTGTAACTGCAGAGATTCCTCCTCCCCCTCCCACCTCTCTGATCCCTCCCAAACAGCTCTCTAAACCTCCCTGCTCACACTGGTCACCACCATCTTAGGTGGTAGACAGTCAGCCAGTTCCAGTATAGGGCTTTTTAAATTCATTTTTATTTTTATTTAAATTATTTTCTAGTTTGGGGAACCCTCAACCTCCCCACCTTCCTCCTCTATTAGTCATTTCTGTAGTTTATGGACCTCCCTCCCACTCCAAGCATTATGGACCTACTCGTCCCTCCGTTTCACTCCCTTTCTGTAGCGTAGAGCAGTGATTTTTAACCTTTTTTTTGCCGTGGCACACTTTTTTACATTAAAAAATCCTGTGGCACACCACCATCCCAAAATTTAAGAAAAATCACACATTGTAGCCTAATACAGCATATATATATATACACATACACACAAACACACACATACTGTATGTATTGTGCTGTTATGCCATGCCTCCTACAAAAAAGTTTAAAAAATATGTCACACTGTTGTCAGTCTGCTGTGGCACACCTGAGGATCTCTCACGGCACACTAGTGTGTCACGGCACACTGGTTGAAAAACACTGGCGTAGAGAACCACCCTACTCCCACAATCATCCCCTCCCAACTTCCAAGCCAGTATCTGATATAGACATCCCACACCATCTGAAGGCAGAGCACAGCTGCCCCCCCCCCCAGCCCCTCTGTTGCGGCTCTACTGGGAAAAGTACTGTGTGACAAAGTACCTACATCCAATTGGCGCAAGGGGTTAAAATAAAAACACTTTATTGCATGTTTTATTTTTAATATATTTAAGAAAAGATTTGTTTTTAAAATGTTCCTACCAAGTATATTGATACATAGTGTTGTCCTACCATGTCCCTCTAGCTCACTGTGAAACTATGGGTTGTCTGTAGTCCACAGTAGCACATATGTGTGTTTAAGGCACTCTCTGAAGCCTGGAGTTGCAGTTGCCTCATTTTGATGTTCGTTGTTCATTTAATATAAACCTGCAATAGACATTCCTGTGAATCTGAGTGTTTATTACAGAAACCAGCACCTCATTTGATAGTGCGCTTCATTAGTGGTGTTCTTTGTTGAATGGCTTATAAAAGGGAACTCTAGTGTGTATATTCCACTATTTACCATAGCAGTCAGTACTGTAAACAGATTTGCGCTATTTCCATCTTTGCCATTTTACAGTGCTAGTACCTAGTATATAATATATAAAGAGTTTTTTTTATAGAAGTGTTTCTTGCTTTCCTTCAAGTTATGATAGAAAATGACTTATTTGCCACAATTCCGGAGCGTATGCAGCTTTTCTCTTGTTTTAATCTGAACTTGACAAGTATGACTATAACACAGCTAAGGTCGTTGGCAGTGATAGATTGTATGTGCTATTAAAGACACCTTCCTCTTTATTGCTTCAAATGATGAAGTCCTTCTCTAGGAGTCGTTTGCCTGTGATGTTGAAGAAGAAAAATCAATGATGTCGAATCAACCCTTCTAATCTAATTTCCTGGGGCTTGTTTACCCAGCACTCTCAAGCATTCAGATAACAATTGTGAAGCTATTCTGTTGTTCCTTTTCAGTTTTTTCACACAGCAGAAGATATTTTCAATTTTACAAGGAGGCCTCTGTGTTTTTTTCCCTTTCATTCTACATCCCACTTGCTAATTTAATGTAGAAGTTAGAAATTGGATTTAAAGACTTTGTTTCCCTATATTTGTAACTACTTAATTCTAAAAAGTATTATCACACAGACAAGAAAATTTCATGGCTGTAAGAAACCAAAAAAGTGCCAATCACTTCTTCCTGAATTAAATTTAAAAAGACGGCAAAATATTTTATTTTAGGGTTTGAAGATGATATTGACTTTTTTAAGTTTTGAATATCATATCTTGAGATCATGACGTTAATGGAAAAATTATCCAATTAGTTGAAAACTTGGAAGCTTCCTCTTTTTTAGTGAAACAGAAAAGAAGAATGGAAATTAAAGAATCTGACAACCTAATTAGCTACCAAAAATATATGAGCTCAAATTGGAGTAGTAGAACTTCCTGAACAGAGTAAACGAGCAATCTTAAGAATCATAATAATGAAGCATGACAACCTTTATGAGAAATACTGCTGTGATGAAACAATAAGAAAAGGCAGAGCACCAAAAAGAGTCCTAAGCTCTACCTTTCTAAATGCAGCAAAGCTAATCATTAAACTATTTTTTAGACAGCTAAAGAATAATATTAGTGGCATGCAAAACTATATTTAAACCATCATCAAAATAAGTTACTCTGGGAAAGGGAAGAATTCTTCAAGATCTGTAAGAATGTCAGAACAACAGGACAGCAATCCCCCACCAATACAGTACAACAAAAATGGAAGAAAAGGTGCTTGATGAATGAAAATGATGTTGTGGTTAGAGAGCTCTAGCACCACAGTATAGGAGCACAGAATAAAGAAAGTAACCATGAGAGTGTGGTTTCCTCTAGTACCTCCTTAGTGTTATGTGAGTATTTTCTGGGTTGCTGGTTGAGGGGTAGGTGATGATGCATGCACATTTAAAGGGACATTGTACACTAGATTTTTCTTTGCATCAGTGTTTTATAGATGATCCATTTATATAGCCCATCTGGGAGTGTTTTTGTAATAATGTATAGTATTGATTATTTTTTTATAACATTGTGCTAATTTTCAGACTCCTAACCAAGACCCAAAGCTTTAGATGTATACTGATGGCTACAGATTCCTGCTTGATCCTGTTTGTCTAATGGGTATTTTCATAAGCAGGGGAGGGGGGGGAGTGTCTGCTCTTACAGCTTTCCCATCCCCTTTCACTGGGTGTCCCAGCCTAACCTCATCAACAGTGCTAAACTGTTTTTAAAAGGTTTTATACTGGATTTTTATATTAGTATCTGTGCATATTCTTCGTTATAGTAGTGTCTATGACATGCAGTTCTATGAAAATTGGTGTAGGTATATTATTCTATTGTAACATGGTAACATGGACTTGACTGGAGAGATTTGTGAAGATTGAAAGGACAAGAGTTTGAAAATAGTTGTGGCTCCAAATCATGGAGCTTTTTAAAGGTTCAGTGTCGTCGGAGAAGAGAGGTTTTATCCAAGATGGTTAAATCTAGACTGTTAGAGTTAAATAGGAAATGGGAGTGAGATTTGTGTTGAATCAAGTGGTTTAGATTGAGGGTGTGTTTCATGGGAATTGTGTTCAGTGGAAGACGTAGAGCTTGTATGAGAAAAAAAGAGAAAGAAAAGTGGGTTAGAAATTGCCTATGTATGGATCTAATGAGTTCTTGTTTTGCCATTTCATGTAGCTACCTTCTGGATTGTAACTTTGGTTTTACTGCTGCATGCTACTTGAGCACTATAAAATGGTCAAGGCTTCATTAATGCTGGTCACAACAACCTAATAAAAACATATGTTTTACACATTAAAATTAAATGAAGAGGAATTATGGTTTTTTTTTAGAAGAAGCAGCTTGTAAAGAATACGAGACATAACAATCATTAAAGCCGGTAGAATGGCAGTTGTGCATAGGTTGCAGTATTTGTATATGTGTAGATAGATTATAAAGAGATAATTCATGATCTTGCTGTATGCTTTTTGTGTGTCAGAGGAGAAAAAGGGTACATGCCATGCTCCAGTAGGAATGACTTAACTAGTAATATCCTTACCTGTTAAAGGGACTTAAGCTGCTGAGTACAACTACAGTAGTATGTTACTACTCACCATGGTATTGTTTTCCCTCCTGTATGTAAGTATTAGTAAGTGAAGCGCTGAATCTTCACACTGGGCGCCGCCATCTTGGAGCTTATATTTGTTATTTAACTTTCAGATTCAGATAGAGCATGCAATTTTAAGCAACTTTCTAGTTTACTCTTATTATCAATTTTCTTTGTTCTCTTGCTATCTTTATTTAAAAAGCTGAAATGTAAGGCATAGGAGCCGGCCCATTTTAGGTTCAGCACCATGGATAGCGCTTGCTTATTGGTGGCTATATTTAGCAAACCAATAAGCAAGCATAACCCAGGTTCTGAACCAAAAATGGGCAAGCTCCTAAGCTTTACTTTCCTGCTTTTTAAATAAAGATAGCAAGAGAACAACAAAAAATTAATAATAGGAGTAAATTATAAAGTTGCTTAAAATTGCATGCTCTATCTGAATCCTGAAAGAAAAAAATTGGGTTTAGTGTCCCTTTTAAATGTGTTTTCCCCCAGGTAATTCATTTCAGTTTCACAACAGCAGTGTATGTTGATTATGGTGCTCATATCAGCAATTTATCCCTGATAATTTTGCTGAATTAGCCGTGTTGTTCTATGATATTTTGAGTCAGATACAGGTTTTTTGTTTTTTTTTGTACCTATTTTAGTTTTTTTAGGGAACCAGAAAATAATTTTATATAAGTATTTATGTAGAAGAAGCTAAAAAAGGTAGGAGCCAAAAGAAGAGAGTCATGGCTTCTTGGCTTCAGAGATTTGTTAAGCCCTGGAGTAAAAGCTTAAAGAATAAACTTTTGAACATTAACTTTGAACCTGAAGTTCCTTTGACTTGACCAGCAGTTCATTATTAAAGTAACAAGTTGCAGAGGTTTCACAGAAAAGCAAAAGTAGAATGTGGCTCTTACTTAAAGCAAGCAGTCATCCTTCCTTAGGGATAGTTTTCAAATGGTGGAAAGCGAAGAACAAAACAACCAGAAAGTCCCCCAACCTACTTGTAAAGGCTATGGCGTCCATTTATTAGACAGACACTTTACTTAAAGGGACAGTCTACACCAGAATTTTTATTGTTTAAAAAGATAGATAATCCCTTTATTACCCATTCCCTATTTTTGCATAATCAACACAGTTATATTAATACACTTTTTACTGCTGTGATTACCTTGTATCTAAGCCTCTGCAAACTGCCCCCTTATTTCAGTTCTTTTAACAGACATCCATTTTAGCCAATCAGAGCTGGCTCACCTGAACTCCACGTGCGTGAGCACAGTGTTATCTATATGACACACATGAACTAACACCCTCTAGTGGTGAAAAACTGTCAACATGCCCTGAGAGAAGAGGCGGCCTTCAAGGGCTTAAAAAACATAATTTATGCTTACCTGATAAATTCCTTTCTTCTGTTGTGTGATCAGTCCACGGGTCATCATTACTTCTGGGATATAACTCCTCCCCAACAGGAAATGCAAGAGGATTCACCCAGCAGAGCTGCATATAGCTCCTCCCCTCTACGTCAGTCCCAGTCATTCGACCAAGAAACAACGAGAAAGGAGTAACCAAGGGTGAAGTGGTGACTGGAGTATAATTTAAAAGATATTTACCTGCCTTAAAACAGGGCGGGCCGTGGACTGATCACACAACAGAAGAAAGGAATTTATCAGGTAAGCATAAATTATGTTTTCTTCTGTTATGTGTGATCAGTCCACGGGTCATCATTACTTCTGGGATACCAATACCAAAGCAAAAGTACACGGATGACGGGAGGGATAGGCAGGCTCATTATACAGAAGGAACCACTGCCTGAAGAACCTTTCTCCCAAAAATAGCCTCCGAAGAAGCAAAAGTGTCAAATTTGTAAAATTTGGAAAAAGTATGAAGCGAAGACCAAGTTGCAGCCTTGCAAATCTGTTCAACAGAGGCCTCATTCTTAAAGGCCCAAGTGGAAGCCACAGCTCTAGTGGAGTGAGCTGTAATTCTTTCAGGAGGCTGCTGTCCAGCAGTCTCATAGGCTAAACGTATTATGCTACGAAGCCAAAAAGAGAGAGAGGTAGCAGAAGCTTTTTGACCTCTCCTCTGTCCAGAGTAAACGACAAACAAGGAAGAAGTTTGGCGAAAATCTTTAGTTGCCTGCAAGTAGAACTTGAGGGCACGAACTACATCCAGATTGTGTAAAAGACGTTCCTTCTTTGAAGAAGGATTTGGACACAAGGATGGGACAACAATCTCTTGATTGATGTTCCTGTTAGTGACTACCTTAGGTAAGAACCCAGGTTTAGTACGCAGAACTACCTTGTCTGAGTGAAAAATCAGATAAGGGGAATCACAATGTAAGGCTGATAACTCAGAGACTCTTCGAGCCGAGGAAATAGCCATTAAAAACAGAACTTTCCAAGATAACATTTTTATATCAATGGAATGAAGGGGTTCAAACGGAACACCCTGTAAAACGTTAAGAACTAAGTTTAAACTCCATGGTGGAGCAACAGCTTTAAACACAGGCTTGATCCTAGCTAAAGCCTGACAAAAGGACTGGACGTCTGGATTTTCTGACAGACGTCTGTGTAACAAGATGGACAGAGCTGAAATCTGTCCCTTTAATGAACTAGCTGATAAACCCTTTTCTAAACCTTCTTGTAGAAAAGACAATATCCTAGCGATCCTAACCTTACTCCAGGAGTAACCTTTGGATTCGCACCAGTATAGGTATTTCCGCCATATTTTATGGTAAATCCTTCTGGTAACAGGCTTCCTAGCCTGAATCAGGGTATCAATAACCGACTCAGAAAAACCACGTTTTGATAAAATCAAGCGTTCAATTTCCAAGCAGTCAGCTTCAGAGAAGTTAGATTTTGATGTTTGAATGGACCCTGTATCAGAAGGTCCTGTCTCAGAGGTAGAGACCAAGGCGGACAGGATGACATGTCCACTAGATCTGCATACCAAGTCCTGCGTGGCCAAGCAGGTGCTATTAGAATTACTGATGCTCTCTCCTGTTTGATTTTGGCAATCAATCGAGGAAGCAGCGGGAAGGGTGGAAACACATAAGCCATCCTGAAGTTCCAAGGTGCTGTCAAAGCATCTATCAGAACTGCTCCCGGATCCCTGGATCTGGACCCGTAGCGAGGAAGTTTGGCGTTCTGGCGAGACGCCATGAGATCTATCTCTGGTTTGCCCCAACGTCGAAGTATTTGGGCAAAGACCTCCGGATGAAGTTCCCACTCCCCCGGATGAAGAGTCTGGCGACTCAAGAAATCCGCCTCCCAGTTCTCCACTCCCGGGATGTGGATTGCTGACAGGTGGCAAGAGTGAGACTCTGCCCAGCGAATTATCTTTGATACTTCCATCATTGCTAGGGAGCTTCTTGTCCCTCCCTGATGGTTGATGTAAGCTACAGTCGTGATGTTGTCCGACTGAAACCTGATGAACCCCCGAGTTATTAACTGGGGCCAAGCCAGAAGGGCATTGAGAACTGCTCTCAATTCCAGAATGTTTATTGGAAGGAGACTCTCCTCCTGATTCCATAGTCCCTGAGCCTTCAGAGAATTCCAGACAGCGCCCCAACCTAGTAGGCTGGCGTCTGTTGTTACAATTGTCCAGTCTGGCCTGCTGAATGGCATTCCCCTGGACAGGTGTGGCCGATGAAGCCACCATAGAAGAGAATTTCTGGTCTCTTGATTCAGATTCAAAGTAGGGGACAAATCTGAGTAATCCCCATTCCACTGACTTAGCATGCATAGTTGCAGCGGTCTGAGGTGTAGGCGTGCAAAAGGTACTATGTCCATTGCCGCTACCATTAAGCCGATCACCTCCATGCATTGAGCTACTGACGGGTGTTGAATGGAATGAAGGACGCGGCATGCATTTTGAAGTTTTGTTAACCTGTCTTCTGTCAGGTAAAACTTCATTTCTACAGAATCTATAAGAGTCCCCAAGAATGGAACTCTTGTGAGAGGAAAGAGAGAACTCTTCTTTTCGTTCACTTTCCATCCATGCGACCTTAGAAATGCCAGAACTAACTCTGTATGAGACTTGGCAGTTTGAAAGCTTGAAGCTTGTATTAGAATGTCGTCTAGGTACGGAGCTACCGAAATCCCTCGCGGTCTTAGTACCGCTAGAAGGGCACCCAGAACCTTTGTGAAGATTCTTGGAGCCGTAGCCAATCCGAATGGAAGAGCTACAAACTGGTAGTGCCTGTCTAAGAAGGCAAACCTTAGATACCGGTGATGATCTTTGTGGATCGGTATGTGAAGGTAAGCATCCTTTAAATCCACTGTGGTCATGTACTGACCCTCTTGGATCATGGGTAAAATAGTCCGAATAGTTTCCATTTTGAACGATGGAACTCTTAGTAATTTGTTTAGAGTCTTTAAATCTAAGATTGGCCTGAAAGTTCCCTCTTTTTTGGGAACCACAAACAGGTTTGAGTAGAACCCTTGTCCTTGTTCCGACCACGGAACCGGATGGATCACTCCCATTGTTAACAGATCTTGTACGCAGCGTAGAAACGCTTCTTTCTTTATCTGGTTTGTTGACAACCTTGACAGATGAAATCTCCCTCTTGGGGGAGATAATTTGAAGTCTAGAAGGTATCCCTGAGATATGATCTCTAGTGCCCAGGGATCCTGAACATCTCTTGCCCAGGCCTGGGCGAAGAGAGAGAGTCTGCCCCCTACTAGATCCGGTCCCGGATCGGGGGTTCTCGGTTCATGCTGTCTTTGGGGCAGCAGCAGGTTTCCTGGCCTGCTTGCTTTTGTTCCAGGACTGGTTAGGCTTCCAGCCTTGCCTGTAACGAGCAACAGCTCCTTCCTGTTTTGGTGCAGTGGAGGTTGATGCTGCTCCTGTTTTGAAATTCCGAAAGGGACGAAAATTAGACTGTCTAGCCTTAGCTTTGGCCTTGTCTTGAGGTAGGGCGTGGCCCTTACCTCCCGTAATGTCAGCGATAATTTCTTTCAAACCGGGCCCGAATAAGGACTGCCCCTTGAAAGGTATATTAAGTAATTTGGACTTAGAAGTAACATCAGCTGACCAGGATTTTAGCCACAGTGCCCTGCGTGCCTGTATGGCGAATCCTGAGTTCTTAGCCGTAAGTTTGGTTAAATGTACTACGGCCTCCGAAATGAAAGAATTAGCTAGTTTAAGGACTCTAAGCCTGTCCGTAATGTCGTCTAGCGTAGAGGAACTAAGGTTCTCTTCAAGCGACTCAATCCAAAATGCTGCCGCAGCCGTAATCGGCGCGATACATGCAAGGGGTTGTAATATAAAACCTTGTTGAACAAACATTTTCTTAAGGTAACCCTCTAATTTTTTATCCATTGGATCTGAGAAAGCACAGCTATCCTCCACCGGGATAGTGGTACGCTTAGCTAAAGTAGAAACTGCTCCCTCCACCTTGGGGACCGTTTGCCATAAGTCCCGAGTGGTGGCGTCTATTGGAAACATCTTTCTAAATATTGGAGGGGGTGAGAACGGCACACCGGGTCTATCCCACTCCTTAGTAACAATTTCAGTTAGTCTCTTAGGTATAGGAAAAACGTCAGTACTCGCCGGTACCGCAAAGTATTTATCCAACCTACACAGTTTCTCTGGTATTGCAACAGTGTTACAATCGTTGAGAGCTGCTAAGACCTCCCCTAGTAGTACACGGAGGTTCTCCAATTTAAATTTAAAATTTGAAATATCTGAGTCCAATCTGTTTGGATCAGAACCGTCACCCACAGAATGAAGCTCTCCGTCCTCATGCTCTGCGAGCTGTGACGCAGTATCAGACATGGCCCTAGCATTGTCAGCGCACTCTGTTCTCACCCCAGAGTGATCACGCTTGCCTCTTAGTTCAGGTAATTTAGACAAAACTTCAGTCATAACAGTAGCCATATCTTGTAATGTTATCTGTAATGGCCGCCCAGATGTACTAGGCGCCAAAATATCACGCACCTCCCGGGCGGGAGATGCAGGTACTGTCGCGTGAGGCGAGTTAGTCGGCATAACTCTCCCCTCGCTGTTTGGTGAAATTTGTTCACATTGTACAGATTGACTTTTATTTAAAGTAGCATCAATACAGTTAGTACATAAATTTCTATTGGGCTCCACCTTGGCATTGGAACAAATGACACAGATATCTTCCTCTGAGTCAGACATGTTTAACACACTAGCAAAAAACTTACAACTTGGTTATAATCTTTTTTAGCAAAAAACGTACTGTGCCTCAAAGAGGTACTAACGATTAAATGACAGTTGAAATAATGAACTGAAAAACAGTTATTGCATCAAATTTTAAAACAACACAACTTTTAGCAAAGGTTTGTTCCCATTAGTAAAAAACAACACTAATTAAATTTGTACATAAGAAAACAAAACAACGTTTTTTTATACACAGTCACTATAAGAATTCTCACAGCTCTGCTGAGAGAATTTACCTCCCTTCAAAGAAGTTTGAAGACCCCTGAGATCTGTCAGAAATGAACCGGATCATGCAGGACATATAAAAGTAGCTGACTGGAATTTTTTGATGCGTAGCAAAGAGCGCCAAAAACGGCCCCTCCCTCTCCCACACAGCAGTGAAGAGAAACGAAACTGTCACAATTAAAGCAAAAAACTGCCAAGTGGAAAATAATGCCCAAACATTTATTCACACAGTACCTCAGCAATGTAAACGATTCTACATTCCAGCAAAAACGTTTAACATGAGAATAGTTATTAAAAGGATTAGTGACCTTAACACAGTAGTTCCGGTGAAATACCATCCCCAGAATACTGAAGTGTATACATACATGTCATTTTAACGGTATGGCAGGCTTTTCTCATCAATTCCATTCAGAAAATAAAAACTGCCACATACCTCAATGCAGATTCATCTGCCCGCTGTCCCCTGATCTGAAGCCTTTACCTCCCTCAGATGGTCGAGAACAGCAATATGATCTTAACGACTCCGGTTAAAATCATAGTAAAAAATCTCTGTCAGATTCTTCCTCAAACTCTGCCAGAGAAGTAATAACACGCTCCGGTGCTATTTTAAAATAACAAACTTTTGATTGAAGTCATAAAAACTAAGTATAATCACCATAGTCCTCTCACACATCCTATCTAGTCGTTGGGTGCAAGAGAATGACTGGGACTGACGTAGAGGGGAGGAGCTATATGCAGCTCTGCTGGGTGAATCCTCTTGCATTTCCTGTTGGGGAGGAGTTATATCCCAGAAGTAATGATGACCCGTGGACTGATCACACATAACAGAAGAAATTAGCATATGAACCTCCTCGGTTTAGCTTTCAACTAAGACTACCAAGAGTACAAAGCAAAATTGGTGATAAAAGTAAATTGGAAAATTGTTTAAAATTACATTCTCTATCTGAATCATGAAAGTTTATTTTGGACTAGACTGTCCCTTTAAAGTCTTTCAAATGTCTTCTCATACCTACTGCAGCATATTAAATTAATGGTATATTGTTCCTATATTTTTTATATTAGCTTGTTAAAACCATAACCTGGAGTTCTCAAGGACATGCCCATAAAAATGGTCTGAGCCTGCAAATAAAGCAGACCTGCTAATGGTATCTATGTATAATAACACACAGTTTGTTAGGTATTGAAATGCTAATTATTGCTGGGAAGTTCAATGAGCACAACCAGCACTCACCTGCTCCTCACTGGGAGATTAATTAGTACTATTGTATAAGAAATAAAGAGAAACAGAACCCTTATAAACCCAGCAACAGACTATATCACATCTTAATATATATCTCTTCACCAAAGTACTGTCATAAAGAGACACCAACACAGTATAATTTTCAAAGCAATCAATTTATATTTCATATATTCAAACAACAAAATAACATCTCCCTGCATCAAAAATATATATTGTTGATATCAACCCGGGTTGACAGATTGACTATTGAAAGTCCAGAATCCAGTTTGTTTACTCCTGTAAAATGTATCCCAAGCCAAAAAGGCAATACATCAAATGTATAATTGTAATCCAAGTAGGAAAAAACGTTAATGCAGGCACCGCACTATGCCAAATAACTCACAGGTATTTACTTTTCATTAGCCGTATTCATAACCAGCTTTTATTGCAGTCACTGCTTGAATGTGTAAAGATACTTTTAAGATTTCAGTATCACCAACCAGCATGAGAAAAACATCACTTCCATGTTACCTGTTCCGTGGGCGGCCATAGTGCAGCCGTTTGTTACCTGCTCGTTTCACCTCTCCAAGCAGTTTGATTTACCGGACTGGACCAAATCTGAAATCTCCGGTGTTTCTTCACCCCTTCTTAGAAAAAGGCTCTTTAAGTGCCCTGCACGCCTTCATACTTCCAGCAAGAGATGGGATAATTCTGGTGCAGGGAGACCTCTATTCAGCGGTGCTCAGCTGATTGCACCGCTGTGAACAAACAAGCTACGCGCGTTTCACCCGTGCTTCCTACGGGCTTCTTCCGGCTGTGCATGATTGGAGTATTCACTCCATTAGTTTTAAACAGGATGCTCCGCCTTCTTTTCATTTAAAATGTATCATAAATCCCTCTGGTGAAATATTATACTCAATTGTGTCAATACAATGTTGCTTAAAGTAATCAATGTTTTCAGTTTTTCAATTGTAACAATCACATAATATGTTAGCTACGTTTCTAATTTAGAAAAGAACATTACAAGTGTGAGTTTACGTACTGCAAAGTATCGAACAAGAGGGACTGCATTTAATTTATATATTTATTGATAAAATCCAAAATACTTTTGAAAATACCAAAGTTGATACAATTCCAATTTTTATGTATATATAGAGAATATTTCATCTTATATATTGATTTTATTTAACCATTATCAGTTTGTTTAAATATCATTTATCGGCATGTAAATTCAATAACAAAGTCCAAAGACTTTAAAAAGTATCAAAGTTGATACAATTATATTATATATAATAATTATTTCATCTTCTATAATAATTTCATTTTTACCAATACTAGTTTATTTAACCTCATTAGTCACCCAAAAATGATCCAAAATTTAGCTCTTCATTCAAGCCCAAAGGTTTTAAACTTTTTAAATTAAATATCCACTTGCTCTCTTTGCGCAGGAGGATTTAATCCAGGTTACCTCCTCTACCCTTTAGATCAATGAATTTCAGACCTCTAAATTTTAAAATATTCTTATTACCTTCATGGCATTCCAAAAAAGACCTCACCACACTACTTGTTTTAATACATTTATTTGTAATGTCCCTTTTGTGTTCCTTTATCCTTTCTTTGAGCTCCCTATATGTTTTTCCTATATAATATAGGGGACAATTACAAGAAACCATATAGATTACTCCTTCACTCTTACAGGTAATGTGACCTTTTATAGTATGAAAAGAGCCAAACCTATCACAAAAATTCCTCCCTGTTATCATATTCTCACAAACTGAACAGTGAGAGCATTTATAATTACCATCCTTTTTCTTACTTAACCAATTATCTGCATCTTTAGTTTCAAGATGACTATGTACTAGTAAATCCTTAAGATTTGGTGCTATCTTTGGTGTCATTAATGGAACTTCTCCTACAAATTTACCTATGCTTAGTACTATTGTATCCTGTTTTCTAAAAGTGACTGTTTGTTATTCAAATTTTCATTATAGTTGGTAGTTTCTTCAGGAAATAACAGCTATTTTAAACAACAAAATAAAGGCAAATGAGCTGTTTGCAAATAATTAAAAAAAACCTTTCAATTTCAATTTACTGTTATCACCAATTTTGCTTTGTTCTCTTGGTATTTTTAGTTTAAAGTTAAACCTAGGAGGTTCATACGCTAATTTCTTAGACCTTGAAGGCCGCCTCTAATCTGAATGCATTTTGACAGTTTTTCACCACTAGAGGGAGTTAGTTCATGTGTTTCACATAGATAACATTGAGCTCACGCACGTGTAGTTACCTAGGAGTGAGCACTGATTGGCTAAAATGCAAGTCTGTCAAAAGAACTGAAATAAGGGGGCAGTTTGCAGAGGCTTAGATACAAGGTAATCACAGAGGTAAAAAGTATATTAATATAACAGTGTTGGTTATGCAAAACTGGGGAATGGGTAATAAAGGGATTATCTATCTTTTTAAACAACAAACATTCTGATGTTGACTGTCCCTTTAAATACACTTCCACAGGTAAAATGAAACATTGTTAACACATTAAAGAGGAAAACATTTTTGAGTACAATTTTCCTTTAAGAGGTGAGCAGACAACGTTCAAAGCCATGGTACCTGTCTGCCTACATTCGGGGCATTCACCACCCGCATTTATTATTGCGCAAGTAAAAGCTTTGGTCTCCCCTCCACCTGCTCTCATAAAAGCAGAGTTTGTCAAACATCTGACAAGATTTACGTTTGTCACCTTAGGGGAAGCATATCAATGCGGGTGCAGGCTCACACATGATAGGATAATGGGGAAAGTTCCAACATAGCTCACTTTAAAGGGATAGGAAACCCAGATCATGTTTGTTCATGTTTCAGATAGAGCATGCAATTTTAGACAACTTCCTACTTTGCATCTATTATCAATTTGAATTTGTTCTCTTGGTATCTTTTGTTTAAAAGCAGGGATGTATGCTTCGGAGCCTGACCATGTTTGGAGCACTATATTGCAGCAGTTTTGCAAGAATGTTATCCATTTACTAGAGTACTAGATGGCAGCACTGTTTCCTGTCATGTAGTGCTCCAGATGCCTACCTAGGTATCTCTTCAGCACAGAATAATATGGCAACAAAGCAAATTTGATAATAGAAGTAAATTGGAAATGCTATGCTCTGTCTGAATCACAAAATAAAATGCTTGGGTTTCATATATCTAAGTATAAAGTAATATAAAAAGCAGATATTAGATAAATAAATCTTAAAAACAACATTAAAATGCATTTATTTGTATGAGTATGAATTTCAATAACCTATATTTGCAGCGAGCACCTACATAAAATTATTAATTATTATTCAAATAAATTTTCTCACTATAGTAGTGATTTCATAATTACAATAAAAAAACCATTTGCATACAATTAAATGATTACAATTAACGTCTTCCTCTTATATTTGATTAATAAATATGTGATACACCTTTAACTGGTGTGGTTCATTTCCCAGTACTGTATCCAGTTCTGACGGGGATTCTCTTTTCACATAAATCCTAGCTTTGCTTTATGTAAACAAGAGCTGACATGAAGATATAAAGGAGCGGATAAAGACTGGGAATTTCTACCATCCGTGGAAGGAATAAAGCATAAACCTTTTTAGTACCTTAATATGTCTTTATTTTGAGCATAGAAATTGATTTGTTGGTACATTTGGATATTACAACCCACATCTCTTTAAAATAATAAAAATAACATTTAGATATATGATCGTGTAAAATGTTTGATGTTAGAATGTCATTTAAGCCTACAATTCATATGGTAAAATATGAATTTATTCAGATCATGTCTTTAATAACATTCACAATTACATTCATCAGTATGTATGTCACACGTCTTCAAATACTTATTGCAGGCTTAGAAAATCTTAAAAGCAATTATAAAGCCCACAGGTGCAGATATTAAGTGTTGAATATTTAGCAGCATTTCCTCTAACAAATCACTTTAAAAAGTGTTACAGACATCAGCTTGTGTGTTTAGTTGTTTGATGGTTGAAATGTTCGGAGTGATTTGAAAAATATTGAAAAACAGAATGGCAGATAAGCATTGATCTGCATTTTAATGAAATTCATCTTGCGTTACATTAATTTATACACTAGAAAAATAATATGAAGACAATTATTGCTTGCTGTGTAAAACAGAAATCTACATTTTGCTATGTATCAATGCGGTACAACACATTTGCTAGTTTCCAGAGATAGGTGATATACCAAGCTATATATATATATATATATATATATATATATATATATATATATATACAGGTAGCCCTCAGTTTACGCCGGGGTTAGGTTCCAGAAGGAATGGTTGTAAATCGAAACCGTTGTAAATTGAAACCCAGTTTATAATGTAAGTCAATGGGAAGTGAGGGAGGTAGGTTCCAGGCCCCTCTCAAAATTGTCATAAGTAACACCTAATACATTATTTTCAAAGCTTTGAAATGAAGACATTAAATGCTAAACAGCATTATAAACCTAATAAAATAATCACACAACACATAATATATAATTAAACTAAGTTAAATGAACAAAAACATTTGCTAAACAGCATTATAAACCTAATAAAATAATCACACAATACAGACTTCACTTGCATTTTTTTGCAAACGGTTCTTTCTATGCATTCCAACCTGGGCTGATTTATAGACCGGAAAATCTTGTTCCTTTGAAATCTGCTCGATAGCTCAGGTCTGATTAATTTCAGCTTGCTTGGCTTTGCTGCAACACAAGCGGACAGCTCCACCTACTGGCTATTTTAATAAATGCACTGCTTCTCAATGCTTTTCAATAGCAGTCACATGACTGGAAAAAAAGGTTGTTATTCTGAATTGAGTAAATTGAACCGTTGTAAAACGAGGGCCACCTGTATATATATATATATATATATATATATATGTCTGTGTATATGTATATAACCCAGAACTTGCTTATGAATGTCAGAATCTGTGAATGCAGTTTGATAAATTTCCCTTTATATCAGCTTGCAAAACTGATATACGGTGATAAAAAAATTTTTTAAAGGATTGTCGGGGTACTTTTAAAGGTACTTTTAATTTTTGCTGTGTAGAAATATATATTATGTATGTCAGTTTAATAAGATTAATGTGTAAGGAGTCTGGATGTATTATAGTTTAAGCTACTAGACAGCTCACCTTATGTGGGTGCAGCAGCATGAGTATTTCTAGGTGTAGCCTTAAGCATTTTATTTGGGACATACTGTATATGGCTAATTTTATATATATATATATATATATATATATATATAACACTAAGATGGTCTATAATGGTTTTATTTTTTTAACGTTAAAAGTCAAGTTTTTATACCTTTATTATCCACTTTATAATGTCTATTTGGGAGATTCTTATTCCTGCACACCATATGATTAAAAAGCCGTGCGACTTTCTTTGCAAACAGTAATATCACAACCTTGGTCAGAGTCCCAGATTACATTAGCTTGAAATATTCCATTTACATACAATGATCATCTACCTGGAATCATTTGTAAGTTAAGATAATGTGAGATCGGTGGGTATATATTAATAAGAATGTGTTCATGGATGCACAGATTTACATTTCTCCGAGTCTGAGTGTTTGTGTTGTTCAGGACAAGGATGTGGGTTTTTGCTATCACAGGTTTCTTTTAGAGAAACTGCCGTACATGAGAGAGAGAGAGGCTGGAGGAAGAGCAGAACAAAACTTATAACCTCACTAAATGGGTCATTGTTGTTATCTCTCTTGTGTCTATCACCTCAGCCTGCTGACTTGTGTGACAAGTAAAACCACTGAAGAACCATATATTGTTTTCACACTTCTCACTGCTAAGTTTTGTGAGGTAACTTATGTGAGCAGTTTCATGTAGAGAGGAATTATGATTATATGATTACTATGCACTGGGATATGAAATCTACTTTCTGGAATTGCCACTTTTCTGTTTGTGAGTTAATTATAAAATATACTGCGCACATTAAGCAAGATGTGCTAGCTGAATTGATGCAATTCCTACACTTCAGCAGCGCAAGACGTGTCAGTACAGGGTTAGATCACTGAACTTTGGCTGTGCTTAGAAATTATAGGGAGTTGTGTCAGAGGACTTGTGTGCTCACTTTATACAATCTGAGTGAGGCAATGTAAGGATATTATTTTGTGTCGGCATCATTTACTGCTGGGGTTGTGGGTGCTACTTTGTCTTTAGTTCTAGGAGCGCTACTCCCGACTCAGCACCCCTTTTCGCTTCTCTGCAGCTATGTAAGGGCACTTGATATATAATAAGCCTGAAACGGATGCAGTGATGGGTGAACCATTGGTGTAAGGCATTTGTGTTATACCCTGTATATGTGAAATGCAGGTTGTTGTTTTATTTTTCTATTAATAAAATGATCCGTGTAGGTGTGTGCCAGATTTTAACCTGGCTATGCTCTGGCTGCTGCCGTCTTCACCTCCTATATTCCTCCCTGGCTGTGAAGATCAGTATGCACCATCCGCTTGTGGGTTTTCCTAACACTGTGCTTCTCCTCCCAAACATCTCCTTTATTGGGAAGTGTAATATTCCTCCTCCCATAAATCTCCTTGTGTGTGCAGTGTAATATTCCTCCTCCCATACATCTCCTTGTGTGTGCAGTGTAATATTCCTCCTCCCAAACATCTCCTTGTGTGTGCAGTGTAATATTCCTCCTCCCATACATCTCCTTGTGTGTGCAGTGTAATATTCCTCCTCCCATACATCTTCTTTATTGTGAAGTGTAATATTCCTCCTCCCATGCATCTCCTTGTGTATATGCAGTGTAATATTCCTCCTCCCATACATCTCCTTGTGTGTGCAGTGTAATATTCCTCCTCCCAAACATCTCCTTGTGTGTGCAGTGTAATATTCCTCCTCCCATACATCTCCTTGTGTGTGCAGTGTAATATTCCTCCTCCCATACATCTCACTCCTTGTGTGTGCAGTGTAATATTCCTCCTCCCATACATCTCCTTTATTGTGAAGTGTAATATTCCTCCTCCCATACATCTCCTTGTGTGTGCAGTGTAATATTCCTCCTCCCATACATCTCCTTGTGTGTGCAGTGTAATATTCCTCCTCCCATACATCTCCTTGTGTGTGCAGTGTAATATTCCTCCTCCCATACATCTTCTTTATTGTGAAGTGTAATATTCCTCTTCCCATAAATCTCCTTGTGTGTGCAATGTGATATCCCTCCTTCCATATACGTATCTCCTTGTGTGTGCAGTGTAATATCCCCATACATCTCCTTGTGTGTGCAGTGTAATATTCCTCCTCCCATACATCTCCTTGTGTGTGCAGTGTAATATTCCTCCTCCCATACATCTCCTTGTGTGTGCAGTGTAATATTCCTCCTCCCATACATCTCCTTGTGTGTGCAGTGTAATATTCCTCCTCCCATACATCTTCTTTATTGTGAAGTGTAATATTCCTCCTCCCATGCATCTCCTTGTGTATATGCAGTGTAATATTCCTCCTCCCATACATCTCCTTGTGTGTGCAGTGTAATATTTCTCCTCCCAAACATCTCCTTGTGTGTGCAGTGTAATATTCCTCCTCCCATACATCTCCTTGTGTGTGCAGTGTAATATTCCTCCTCCCATACATCTCACTCCTTGTGTGTGCAGTGTAATATTCCTCCTCCCATACATCTCCTTTATTGTGAAGTGTAATATTCCTCCTCCCATACATCTCCTTGTGTGTGCAGTGTAATATTCCTCCTCCCATACATCTCCTTGTGTGTGCAGTGTAATATTCCTCCTCCCATACATCTCACTCCTTGTGTTTGCAGTGTAATATTCCTCCTCCCATACATCTCCTTTATTGTGAAGTGTAATATTCCTCTTCCCATAAATCTCCTTGTGTGTGCAATGTAATATCCCTCCTTCCATATACGTATCTCCTTGTGTGTGCAGTGTAATATCCCCATACATCTCCTTGTGTGTGCAGTGTAATATTCCTCCTCCCATACATCTCCTTGTGTGTGCAGTGTAATATTCCTCCTCCCATACATCTCCTTGTGTGTGAAGTGTAAACTTCCTACTCCCATACATCTTGTGTGTGCAGTGTAATATCCCTCCTCCCATACATCTCCTTGTGTGTGCAGTGTAATATCCCTCCTCCCATACATCTCCTTGTGTGTGCAGTGTAATATCCCCCCTTCCATACATCTCCTTGTGTATGCAGTGTAATATTCATCCTCCCATATAAGTATCTCCTTGTGTGTGCAGTGTAATATTCCTCCTCCCATACATCTCCTTGTGTGTGCAGTGTAATATTCCTCCTCCCATACATCTCCTTGTGTGTGCAGTGTAATATTCCTCCTCCCATGCATCTCCTTGTGTGTGAAGTGTAATATCCCTCCTCCCATACATCTCCTTGTGTGTGCAGTGTAATATCCCTCCTCCCATACATCTCCTTGTGTGTGCAGTGTAATATTCCTCTTCCCATACATCTCCTTGTGTGTGCAGTGTAATATTCCTCCTCTCATACATCTCCTTGTGTGTGCAGTGTAATATTTCTCCTCCCATACATCTCCTTGTGTGTGCAGTGTAATATTCCTCCTCCCATACATCTCCTTGTGTGTGCAGTGTAATATCCCTCCTCCCATACATCTCCTTGTGAGTGCAGTGTAATATCCCTCCTTCCATATACGTATCTCCTTGTGTATGCAGTGTAATATCCCTCCTCCCATAAATCTCCTTGTGTGTGCAGTGGAATATCCCTCCTCCCATACATCTCCTTGTGTGTGCAGTGTAATATCCCACCTCCCATGCATCTCCTTGTGTGTGAAGTGTAATATCCCCCCTTCCATACATCTCCTTGTGTGTGCAGTGTAATATTCATCCTCTCATATAAGTATCTCCTTGTGTGTGCAGTGTAATATTCCTCCTCCCATACATCTCCTTGTGTGTGCAGTGTAATATCCCTCGTCCCATACATCTCCTTGTGTGTGCAGTGTAATATCCCCCCTTCCATACATCTCCTTGTGTGTGCAGTGTAATATTCATCCTCCCATATAAGTATCTCCTTGTGTGTGCAGTGTAATATCCCTCCTCCCATACATCTCCTTGTGTGTGCAGTGTAATATTCCTCCTCTCATACATCTCCTTGTGTGTGCAGTGTAATATTCCTCCTCCCATACATCTCCTTGTGTGTGCAGTGTAATATTCCTCCTCCCATACATCTCCTTTTTTGTGCAGTGTAATATTCCTCCTCCCATGCATCTCATTGTGTGTGAAGTGTAATATCCCTCCTCCCATACATCTCCTTGTGTGTGCAGTGTAATATCCCTCCTCCCATACATCTCCTTGTATGTGCAGTGTAATATTCCTCCTCCCATACATCTCCTTGTGTGTGCAGTGTAATATTCCTTCTCCCATACATCTCCTTGTGTGTGCAGTGTAATATCCCTCCTCCCATACATCTCCTTGTGTGTGCAGTGTAATATTCCTCCTCGCATGCATCTCCCTGTGTGTGCAGTGTAATATCCCTCCTCCCATACATCTCCTTGTGTGTGCAGTGTAATATTCCTCCTCTCATACATCTCCTTGTGTGTGCAGTGTAATATCCTTCCTCCCATACATCTCCTTGTGTGTGCAGTGTAATATTCCTCCTCTCATACATCTCCTTGTGTTTGCAGTGTAATATCCCTCCTCCCATACATCTCCTTGTGTGTTCAGTGTAATATTCCTCCTCCCATGCATCTCCTTGTGTGTGCAGTGTAATATTCCTCCTCCCATACATCTCCTTGTGTGTGCAGTGTAATATCCCCCCTTCCATACATCTCCTTGTGTGTGCAGTGTAATATTCATCCTCCAATATAAGTATCTCCTTGTGTGTGCAGTGTAATATTCCTCCTCCCATACATCTCCTTGTGTGTGCAGTGTAATATTCCTCCTCCCATACATCTCCTTGTGTGTGCAATGTAATATTCCTCCTCCCATACATCTCCTTGTGTGTGCAGTGTAATATTCCTCCTCCCATACATCTCCTTGTGTGTGCAGTGTAATATCCCTCCTCCCATACATCTCCTTGTGTGTGCAGTGTAATATTCCTCCTCCCATACATCTCCTTGAGTGTGCAGTGTAATATCCCCCCTTCCATACATCTCCTTGAGTGTGCAGTGTAATATCCCCCCTTCCATACATCTCCTTGTGTGTGCAGTATGGGTCTTACATAGTCAGTTATACTTAGAATCTTTTTTTTACTTGGCACAGTTCATTGTCACTTTCATAGTCACTCATTTAATAAATAGTGAGCTGACACGGTGCCGAGTCAGGGAAACCATATTTGGGGCTTGCAAAAGGGCATCCACTACCCACTGTTAACAAGGCCATCCCACCCGCTGCTTAGGATTTGTCTGGGATGATTTTACTTCTCCACCTCCGAGGTAGTGGGTAGGTTAGGAAGGTTAGGAAGCAACATTGGTGAGGACATGAGTCAGTCTGCACCTCAGGGCTCCCAAACTGCACCTGTAGCTTGATAAATGGAGCATCAGTGTACTCATGAGCTGCCAACCTCTGTAAACAGCTTCATTACAAGTGTATACATTCATGTTTTTATGTTTAAATTGAAACACATAGTGGCACTAAACAGTAATGACAGTGTGTATATGTGGCACTTTATGGGCTTCATTTAAGAAGCTGCAAATGCAACTTTGTGGCATCTTCCCCTACGCCAACTGTAAAGTGGCGTTTGTTAATACGCCCAGACTTCACCGACCGGGTAATTGACAGCCCCTGCTCACATGCGACTGTCCGTGTGCCTGCAGGGGCTGGTATTGCACAGATAAATTTGGGCAGCATGTTATTTCCCGCTACCTTTTATTTTTTCCTTTACAGGGTTTTGCTCTGAGATAAATATTTTGCCCATGCATAGAAATGTAATATGCAATAATTGCATGATTAGCACAGGATAAAAAATAAATATTCTAATAGGGCTATGACATCATCATAAGCTATGTATTATGACACCTATGAAAAAAATTGCAAGGCATCTTCTTGTGTTTTTTTTTTTAATAATAATAATTTTCTTCTTAAACGGAAAGAGTCCAAAGCTGCATTTATTTTTTTTGGGAATTTAGAACCTGGCCACCAGGAGGAGGCAAAGACACCCCAGCCAAAGGCTTAAATACTTCCCCCACTTCCCTCATCCCCCAGTCATTCTTTGCCTTTCGTCACAGGAGGTTGGCAGAGAAGTGTCAGAAGATTGAAGATCTCTTATGGAGGGTAGTACTCTTCGGAATTGGACTGGAGTTTTAAGTAATCCTGTCAGCCTCTCAGTGAGAGTATGGATGAAGGTTTGAGTCCGGAGATGCAGGGAGAGTCTTTCTACGAAACCATCCCGACTCATGTTAACAGCTTCTTGGCAATCAGCGTTGACGAGTTTGGCTGCCTGCCTTTATTCACTTAAGTACATGTCAGAAGCGAGGCTACTATCTGTCACACTTGAAGGGCCATGTTCCTGTTCCACGGCGTAGATTCCGGTAAGATTGTTTCATTTTATTTTGATATGTGAATGTAATGTTAACAAAAGAAGTCAGGGTCCCAGTGGGACTCCTTTATATTATGCAATCAAGGGTTAATATCTCCTGAGGGGGTTATTGAACAGGGGGACTTTAATCATGTTTGTTATGTGATTTATGTCTGCTAATGTGTAGTGATGCTTGGACTCATGGCTATTTGGAACATAACGGCCTTATTATTAGACAGCGAAGTTCTTTTGGGCTGGCGTGCCTTTTTTGGGATTCCACGATGCACCTCGTGACTGGGTGTGGTCACGTATTTCCATTTCCATACTCCGATCGAGTGGCGACGGAGAGAGTTTGTTTATTAGTTGTCTGGTTCACAGGAGGTGGTGAGTGCCCCAGCTATTGGGGGTGTAAGGTGCAGATTAGTGTTTGTCCATAATTGCAATCTCCAAGTTATGGAGGATTCTGATTTTTTGGAGACGAATATCTTTGATTCGAGTATACGTCTCGCGAAGAGTATGAAATAGCCTGGGTTATCCATGCCCATCTGTTATGTTCTGATTTCCATTCTAGAGTACTCTCTTCCCCCGAATCAGGGAGCTTAGAGTGCATCGAGCCATCCGCCCCTGAGGATTCCATGTCCTGCGAGGCGCGTGACCCAGAACCTTTTTTGGCTATGCAAGCAGGTGTCCCTATGGCCTCCTCCCGAAGGCGGCTTGTTTCCTCCAGAGGTTACAGCACAGTTTTGAGGCTTCAGGGGCCCCACCCTCGGGGCCGGGGTTGTCCATCGATCTGGCAGGGGAACATTTTGCCTTCCGTTATAGCCTGGCACGTCTTTGTGTCCTACTGAGGCATGTTTTGAAGGTGCTGGAGGATCCTAGTCCTAATGGGCTGAGGGATCCTCAGTCTTCTGTGCTGGATGGCAAACTGGGTTAGACATATGGGGAAGAAGCCAATCTCCTTGACGTCTCAGTTTTTTTCTTTTAAGTATCTGTTCCAGTTCTGAGCTTGGTAGAATGGGGCCTCTGATCGGCTGGTCCTGTTAGCATGCCCATTTTCCTTGGGCGTTCACCCGTGAGTGCTGCCTTCATTTTAATTGTTCCGGTAAGGATGTTGTTTGATTTGCTTTATGAAGCTCATGTCTGGTAGAATTTTCCGTTTGGGAAAGTTTCTTCTCTGGAACTAATACTTGCAATTTTGTGGTCGCGTGGGCACTTCCTCGGGAGTTGCGCTTTGCTATATAAAGACATAGTTATGTTTATAGTTTGTTATCGATCCCTTCGGGGGCTTCGATTTTTCTTGAACCTTGGATAGTTCTGGAGTGTTCTTGTACCAGGCGGGTACTGGTTGGGCACTAGCTGCTGTTCCTTACGGTTCATGTCACCCACATGGTGCTGGGTTGTTCACTTTGATAAAGTGTTCCTTTTTTCTTGTTGCCTTCAAGTACTAGAGGGGGTGTTTCCTATATGTCAACCTGTTCTTCATTCCTCAGAGGACGGAGTGTCGGAGGGATTGTATCGGTCCTCTTTAATGTTCCTAATGTTGAGGGGTTTCCGGGCTCGGATCCTGCTAAGGCTTCATCGTGGGTTCTGGAGGTCCTTTGGCCTCGGAACCAAAGCTCTCCATTACCATATGGTTTGGAGATTTGGATGGCCATTTTTGTTTTCACTCTTAGTATCTTCTGGATGTCTGTTTCTTGTGGCCTAGTCGCAGTACCTCTTGTAGATTGCTGGGGCTGTTTTTTTCCCTTCTTGGGTGATCGGGTCATCTGTTTCTGGAAGTTTGGTGATGTCCTTATTCCTTCCTTTTCAGTATCTCGCTCGCGCTCTTCATTGGGAGCGCAGAGGTTTGGGTTATCCCTTTTTTTCCCCAGCATTCTCCCCTAGTCAGCTTGTCTGCCAGGAGTTGTGAGGCTCCAGTTGTTATTCCTTGTGCGGTACAGGGTTTTCCGGGAGACTGATCCTGTAAGGATCTTTGGAAATTATATCGTCTTCTCAACCTAAGTGCTTGTTTGGAGCCTGTCCCTTGTAATCCCCATGGTCTTTAGACTCTGGGGTGTTGCCCTTTGACCCTCTAGGAGATCTAGCTCTTTAGGCTGGCGAGCAGAGGGTCCTGGGCTCAGATCCACCTCCGGGTGCTGGTTGCCATCTTCTTAAGCCTGTTAAGATGTCCTTCTAGGTTCTTTGGTCTGAGTCTATTGTGAGCGTCCAATGTCCTAGGACATTGGGATGTGGGATGCACTGCCTAGGGTACACTGCTCCGTTTGAGGCAACTTGATGGTTCCGAAGGGGGTAAGAAAATTTGTCCAGTCCCGGTTTCTGGGGGTCTGGCTTATGGCTATGTCTCTTATCTGAGATTTCGGGGTCCGGATTCTGGATTCGGTTCCAAGCAGTTCAGTTTCAACCCTTAGGTTTTGGAACATCAGCTTGTCCCTTCAGGGGGGTCGGTTTTGTCTCTCATGGGAAATTTGGTACTAACTGACAGTTAGTTTTGCTGTCTCTCAGGTGGGATCTTACAGTTGTCGTCAGGGGCGGCTATTGCACCTTGACGTAGGCTCGTGGTTGTTTGTCTTAACTGAGCTGGCGCTGAAGGGTCTCTTTTCAACTGGTATAGTTTTTACCATTTCTTTACTTCCTCTTCTCCATGCCTATGTCTGGGGAAGCGATTCCTTGCATTTGCCCTCCTTTGAGGAGGTTTTGGAAGTGTTACAGTATCCATTGAGGCCCCGAAGGTCCTTATCTTCTTGTTTTCCGAGGGGTTCTTCCCTTCCTTGCGTACAAGAGGTGACGGGGCTGGCTTACTAGGATGCTGTAGTTCAGTGCCCTATCTCCCTTTTTTGGGAGTGTTCCTTCTTTGGTGAAGGGAGCTGTGTAGGGGTTCTGAAACTCAAGCACGTAGTATTT